>NW_025765247.1:2500-219153 GCF_003918875.1 Haliotis rubra
ACACATTGTACCCATGTGGGGAATCGAACCCTGGTCTTCGTCGTGACGAGCGAACGCTTTAACCACTCTGCTACCTCTCCGCCCTACAGAACAATAAGGATTTAATGTCAATGCATACTGACTGATTCAGGCATCCCTTCACGAAAATTAATGTCTGAGTGAAAGTACCCGTGAAGATCCGGGTTAGAATTGTCTTTAGTAATCCATGCTTGTCCTTAGAGGCGACTAACGGGATCGGGTGGTCAGGCCTGCTGACTTGGTTGACCCGAAAATAATCTAGTCACCAGGCAATCCAGTGATCAACAGCATGAGCATTGATCTGCATAATTGGGATACGATGACATGTGTCAACGAGCCTGACCACCGATTTTACTCACGGGCTTCGAGACAGACTATGCATAGCAACTGAGTACTGTATTCTCATGGAACAGGCAGATGTCATAGTGAACACGACCAACAAGGACTTGAGACTCAGCCAGGGAGCGGTTTCCATGGCGATATCTACAGAAGGGGGCACTACCATACAGAACGAGTGCAACAGCCGTTACCGCAAGGGCATCAAATTCGGCGATGTCGTGGACACAGGGGGAGGTAATCTACGCTGCAAGAAGGTGTACCACACATGCCTCCCAAAGTGGCAGGATTCAAGCAATGCTTTACAGGTGGGCCCTCAGTAATGACCTGATGTAGTCAACAGGCCGTTTGCTGTAACATCGTAACGATGATGTATATATGTGTGCGTGCGTGCGTGCGTGCGTGCGTGCGTGCGTGCGTGCGTGCGTGCGTGTGTGTCCGTGTCCGAATAGCAACAAGTTGTATGAAAGATATTTATTTGTCGACACCATAATTAGACGTTGACATTACTTAACCTATGGTTAGAGATGCCCGTATTATTGCTTTTCGGATAATTATAATGCAGACAACGGTATGTGCTCTATATCTCGTTACTATACAGTACAATACAGAAATTCAAAGATGAGTTGAAAATGATTACATTTTACGTTTATGATTATTGCAAATTGGATGGGGAGGACTCTTTTTACAGTTTAAAAAAAACAACAACTCCACACACAATAATTGGCGGACCTTTCTGAAGGGAAAATGGAGCACTTATTACAGAAAAGAGTCCACCATTTCAACCATCTCAAAGGTCTTAAGTCGAAAATATGGTCAATTGTCAACAAGAACTTGCAATTCTGAAGTTGGTATCTTTGCGACTGTTGAAGGATTGTTTATACTTCATGGCAATGTCTGAGATTGTGGTGACGAGTTGGTATGGACAAATAGAAACAACTTTCATGCCATATATTTATTTTTAGATGTATATTTATTTTGCATTTCCTTGTTACTATTTCGCAGCAAGCGGACGTCAGTATACATGCTTTCAAACATATAAACGTGCACTTCATATTCAGTATTCTTTAAGAACTTGGATACACCGATGGAATCAGTGTTTAGACGCGGGTTCCGATATCTGATTAGGATGCTAACAAATTACTCTTTTTCTTATGTAACCACTGAGGATCTAATCAGTATCCCAGAACATCTGTCTACTGAGCAGTCACTGTGGTTATCAATATCCTTTCACTTCGAAACTTGTTTATTACTGAAAGTTTCTTTCATTTTTAACACGGGTCACAATCAAAACACGCCAGTGTAGTCTGTACTCACGGTAAAAATAGAAAGATCTTTGAAATGATTTAAACAAATTTTTTTCATCATGAGTAATGAAAATGATTGGCAAACAAGCCAAAGGCTTATCCTAATGCCGCCCCAATACAACAGCATTGATTATGTACATATGTATGACAGTTCAACAGTAAATAATTAAGTGACATTGAATCTGATGAATGAAATAAATTTATTTACAGTAGGTTTACAGTTATGTATTACATTGTGTTTCAGTACATTACTTCTTAAACTTAAATCGACAAGATTTTTCGATAAAACAATGAACAGATTTAACAATGTGCAAATTTTCAACTTCCGATGATTGAATATTTCCACATAGTACCGATTTGAGATTGTATCCATTTCTATGAAAATGCATATCATTTCTTAAATTGTCATAATTTGGACACTAGAGGAAATAGTGTAAATTATCTTCACAAAATGCACCACAGGACCAAGATGGGTCATTAGATATAAAACGATTAACTTTGTGCGAGTTTAGATCACTACATCCTAATCGAAGTCTACAGTGCATAATTTGATAGAATCTGCTTCCAGAATTTGGATCATAGGCAAATTAATACCTGGGTTGTGTGAGATTTTATTTGTGAAAGATTTAGGAGATTGTATTTGTTTAATATCAAGAAAGAATTTGATTAAGATCTAAGAAATCACCAATGGAGAGTATTATTCTTAGTAGAAACATAACAGTTGCTTTAAACCTCTGCTTTCAGCTTTTGATAAAGACTGTGGACGCGTGTTTACAACGAGCACCTTCCAGAGGCTACGGGACCATCGCTTTCCCGGCCCTCGGGACCGGCATACTACAGTACCCACCCGAGACAGTAGCCCGGGTGTTCAAAGAGAGAATAGCCGCTTTCTCCACAGATAACCCACTGACGTGTCTGAGGGAAGTGATCATTGTATTGTATCACAAGGATGAGAAAACAACAAAGGTTTGTGAAACAGTGATACAGCCAAAGCTGGTCAAATCGTCGTTCTTGGGCCATTATAACTATAATTCGTAGTTCGAGATAAGCAGGGCAGTGATACACATATACTCCTACAGCCCTGGGGATCATAAACTTGCAGTGTCGAATTACCCCTCTTTCGAGACAAGTGGAGTTTCTATATTAGGTTGGAAAGATAATACAATTTGTTCACAAAGAATTAAGTTGCAAAATGAAAAATAAAAAAATAAAAAACTCACATAACTTTCAATGTCAAAGGATAAATTACTGTATGTTTCGACAGTCTCAAAGTCATTTTCGGAATGAGAAAACTATGATGACACTGTACAGCTTCGACCTTACTGTCTCGCGGGAAGCCTATAGGCTACCATTCGGAAAGTAAAAGAACATTCTGCTTTGGTAACGATGTATTATAGTAACATTTTCTGTCATGATGTTTGAGGATTAGATAGATCTGACACATAAATGGACGCTGTGATTTTAACGCAATGACAATGTAATCGCAAATGTCACCTCAAGTCAGGTTCACAGCGGATAGTAACAGCGGATAGTAACAGCATCTGGTTCCCGATCCAAGCGTTCCTAGCGTCACGAGCTATCGTAACTATACAGTTTATCATAGGATTACGAATGACGTAGTGCTACGAACGCTATGTGGATTGGAACCCCGAAACCTGCACCGACGTCACTTAAATGTATAATGGAGTTAATGTTTATAGGGGCGGTGGGGTAGCCTGAAGGTTAAAGCGTTTCCTCGTCTCACTGAAAACTAGGTTCGATTCTCCACATGGGTACAATGTGTGAAGCCCATTTCTGGTGTCCCCCACCCTGATATTGCTGGAATATTGCTAACAGCGGCGTAATACCATACTCACTTATGTTTAACGTTTATTTTACAGGCTTTCAATGAAGCGTTCGACAGCGACCCGAGTATGATCAGAGAACCAACGACCATTGATAGGACGAACAGTGAAGGTACCAAGTCACCACAAAGATTAACACCTGGTTATCAAACCAGCTTCAACTGATAAATATGCCTGTAAATATTTGTTATCTGCAGTGTGATTGTACAGACTTAGGTCCCGCTCCACAAGGCGTCCGTAGCTTGGCAACATTCCTAAGCCTACGATTAAACTATAGTTACGACAGGTCGTAACGTTACGAACACTTTGTGGGACCCAGGTTCAGTAAAGATGTAACTGTAGTCGGGCAAATGCAATAGTTTGTACTTTTTTGTTTCCGTTTATATGCAAACTATTGACATATGACACAAACGGTTACTATGACCGAAGTTTTTCGTCTTGTAGAATTTTGGATTGACCCCCTCAGGATTGAGGTGAAAGTAGGAACTCTGCACACGGAAAAAGTGAACACAATCGTGGTGCCAACTGACAACAAGGTGTCACTGCGTGGTAAGTGAAGTTCGCAAAGATGAGTGAAGAGTAAATGAATACGTTTTTTCCTGTTTTGGTTGTGGTTGTTTTTTGTTTGGTCTGTGTTGTTTTGCGCCGCACTCAGCAATATTCCAGCACTGTCTGGCGGCGGTCTGTAAATGATCAAGTCTGGACCAGACAATACAGTGATCAACAGCATGAGCATCAATCTACGCAACTGGGATACGATGATATGTGTCAAACAAGTCAGCGAGCCTGACCACCCGATCACGTTAGTCGGCTCTTACAAGTTACTGAAGACCCTTTCTAACCAGGATCTTCACGGGTTTTCCTGTTTTCAGAAATGCTCCAGCAATATCACGGGGACTTTAGACATAGTACAGTGGAATCTGTCAAATCCGGATTCTGTGTAATCCGCTTCTCTCCATAATCCGGACTACTCTCTGAGTCCCGGCAAAATTGTTTTTAATTTATCATTAAAGAGTGCTTTATCCGGACTCTCTCAATTGCGGATTACAGACTAAAATAACAGCCCCGACAATCAACTTGCTATGAGAATAATTCTTTGTAATCCGGTTGTAGCTGACTAAAATAACAATCCCGACAATCAACTTGCTATGAGAACAATTCTTTGTAATCCGGTTGTAGCTGACTAAAATAACAGTCCCGACAATCAACTTGCTATGAGAATAATTGTTTGTAATCCGGTTGTAGCTGACTAAAATAACAGTCCCAACAATCAACTTGCTATGAGAACAATTCTTTGTAATCCGGTTGTAGCTGACTAAAATAACAGTCCCAACAATCAACTTGCTATGAGAACAATTCTTTGTAATCCGGTTGTAGCTGACTAAAATAACAGTCCCGACAATCAACTTGCTATGACACCAATGTTTTTGTAATCCGGTTGTAGCTGACTAAAATAACAGTCCCAACAATCAACTTGCTATGAGAACAATGCTTTTAATCCGGTCGCAGGTGACTAAAATAACAGTCCGTTGAATAAACATTTCCGTTACTTCTGCTCCGAATTGCTAATGACTGACAACATTGTATTACGTGGAAATTTACAGAGGCAGAAGAATTTCATGTTAACAGACTTTTTCCAATGAGAGTATAAATAATATAATAAAAAACATATTGTCTGATCCAGACTCGATTATTTAGAGACAGCCGCCATAAAATATTTGCTACTTTGCTACTTTGCTAAATCTTTGCTACTGCTGTTGATCACTAGATTGTCTGGTCCAGACTCGATTATTTACAGACCGCCGTCATACAGCTGGAATACTGCTGAGTGCGGCGTTAAACAACAACCAACCAACCAACCAACATATATAATCTCAAACCTATGCGATCTTGGGTTCGAATCTTCGTAAACGTCGGAGAACTGCAACACACTAGGCTTTTCTCCCACATTAAGCTGACACGTCATGTCTATGTGTCTGAAGGCTGTTCACAGCAGTGTTAAAAACTATCTACCGTATTTACTCTACTTAGCGCCCGGGCACTAATGTTTTCACCGGAGTTCTCCCGGGACATCCGAAATATATATATTTTAGCCTTCCCAGCACGACACTGTGAGATAACCGGCGCTTATTAGAGGAAATACGGAATTACTGTAAATTGTAACGATTGCATATTAATAACTTTACCGTAGCTTTCTAAGACCACCGCAATATAATATTTTTGAGTCCGGCGTTAACCAACCAACAAACCAGCCTCTCTCATACAACCAGTAGTAGACAAATAAAAACTTATCTAGGTGAGCTAGCACTAGAAATCAAGCTCAGGTCTGGGCTAGTACAAGCAGCCACACATACACACCCATACATGTTGTCATATGAGCGAAATAATCTTAAGTGCTACGTTAAAGCCCATATCGCATCACCTAACCCATCACACCCACTCAGGCCCTTACGACGTTCTGGCTTAACCCCTAGCGGTCCTGTATGTTATATATATGTTTCATTTCTCTTAGCCGTTTTTATCTACTAATGTATATAAAGGACAGTTTGTCTTTTTGTTTCAGGCCAAGTGGCATTTCTGAAGTCCGAGTATGGGCCTGACTGTATGGTTGGAAGTGACCGTAAGTTCTCTCTGCCATTGTATCGCCTTTAGAGTTCAAATAATGACTTAGACTCCAAACTCTATATTTTCATTAGGAGAAAAGATCTATTTAGAACTGAATGGTACAATCACAGGCCATCGTGTCTTTGCGAGAAATACAGATTTTTTAATTTTTATGTAGAAATTTGAGATGACCCCGTACTCGAAATGCTTCATATTAGAAAAAATCATGACGCATTGTACTGTGAAGCATTTCGAGTCGGGGGTCATCTCAAAATCCTTTTGTTAAATCTTCAATCATCGCAAAGACATGATTGCCTGTGGGTACCATTGGCGTATTATTGTATACCGTTAGTTAATGTGCAGATGAAGAATCATATGCTGATATAATGTAAGTGAGTGCAACATACTTCTTTCTTTTCCATATTGCGAAGCCTGGAAACTTTCCCCGTAAAGATATACGCTATCATGATGTTAAGTTAGTGTAATGTATTGTATGATTTACCCCCTAACAGTGTCTGTAAACATAATTCGTAAATTTGGATATGTAGGTTCATATGTCGGTTAACACTGGAAAGGGGCCGTGGGGTAGCCTAGTGGTTAAAGCGTTCTCCGGTCATGCCGAAGACCCGGGTTCGATTCCCCATATGGGTACAATGTGTGAAGCCCATTTCTAGTGTCCCCCGCTGTGATAATGCTGCAATATTGATAAAAGCGGCGTAAAACCATACTCACTAACACTGGGAACATAGGGTTAATTGGATTTGTACGGAACATCGTAAGGGACATTCTTGCTTTCGCGACATCTCTATCTTCATGCTAAAGTGCGAACGTGATTATTTGTCTCGGTGCTCGCAGTCTCGTTGTCAGGGCACAATGTTTTTTTTACAAAAGATAAAAGTTCGTATATCTTACAATATTTCATAATTTGGGTGTATAGCATCAGTTTGTCAACGTTTTCTAATCCAGGAGCAAATATCACAAAATCCGGAGCTGTCGTCGTTCCTGCTCAAAATATGTCCTGCTCGAACGTCATGCTTGTGTCTGCGGAACATTTCAAGAACAATGTAGAGGAGGTGATCAAAAAGTGCTTCAGAAAGGCAGAAAAGGAGAAAATCATGTCACTCGCAATTGGCCACGTTATTCCAGGTAACATGTTCATCAATATGCATCGACAATTCGAGTTCCCTGTAACGTTTGCATATTAGTGCACACAGACACACATGCACGCACGCATGTACGCAAGTCACACGCACTCACACAACCATCTGGGGATTCCTGGCTACACTAGGATCAGTTGATCGTACGAGGCAATGGTCAGTTGGCAGGGGTGGATACAGCTTTTTGAGAAATGTGAGTGTGTGTGTGTGTGTGTGTGTGTACACTCTTTTGAGAAAGGGGGTGCACACCACGCACTATTTGAACACTTGCTTATGAGTGAAATACCTTCAGTTCTAATTTGCAGCCCAACTGAAGTGTTCGAAACACGAAGAAACTACTAACAGATACTACACCAGAAATATGTTTTGAAACATATGCAGATCTTATCTTTGAAATTATGAACGATATTATTATATCTTCGGCTCGAATAGATAACACATTTTACGGACAGCCACTTCTTTTTCTTCTTAATACGACGTTTCAGAGCTATTTCTTGCTCCTTCATCACATGATGAACTTCTATAAAGAATAAAAAGAAGTTGCTATACATAAAGCGTTTCGTGTATTCATGTTCTTCCAACTTCTAACTTTATCTTCGACTCATTGAAGACGGATTTGACAATGGGTGAGTGAGTGAGTGTTTAGTTTTACGCCGCACTCAGCAATATTCAAGCTATATAATCATAGAATCAATTGCTATACCTATCACAATGTTTCTTTCTTGTTTACCGCCGCCAGCTATATGGCGGCGGTCTGTAAATAATTGAGTCAGGACCAGACAATCCAGTGATCAACAGCATGATCTACGCTGTTGGTGTGTCATGTGTCATGACATGTGCCAACCAAGTCCACGAGCCTGACCACCCAATCCCGTTGGTCGCCTCTCACGACAAGCATGGGTTATTGAAGATCAATTCTAACCCGGATCGTCAAGGGTTATTTGACAATGGCTTTGGCGACATAGTCAAAGCGTATGACAAAGAGTATGAGGACCTAACAATAGTATGCGTGCTTTCAACCGTGCTAATTTATTAGAAAACATTCCATGTCTTCAACCTAATGTTTTATAGAATAATAAACACTAATTGTTCTTACAGAGCAAGACGACGACGCTAAGGTATTCGCCACTGGCATGGAGAGGGCCATCAAGCGATACAAGACTAACCTGAAGGTCCTTAGTGATGTTCGGATCCTCCTCAACAACACAGAACAAAAGTCCACATTTGATTCCATTTTCCGACAGAACGTTGGTCGCCCAGCTATGAGAAAATCTTTTGTGCTGTCTCATGAAGATGAGTTGTCTTCACGTACGTCCATTTGATATAACCATCTTCTTTTTCATCATTTGTGTTTGATAGATGGATGGAGGGATGGAGGTTGTGCAGGTGTTGCTTTCACGTACGCCAACTTAATATAAGCATGACTCTTTGTTATATTTAATATCCAAGTTGATCGTTTGGTGTAAAGTTGATCGTTTGGTGTAAATGGATGGAGGGATCGAGGTTGTGCAGGTGTTGCTTTCACGTACGCCCACTTAATATAAGTATGACACTTTGTTATATTTAATGTCTAAGTTGATCGTTTGGTGTAAATGGGTGGAGGGACGGAGGTTGTTAAGGTGTTGCTTTCACGTGCGTTCACTTAATATAAGCATGCTTTTTTGTTATATCTAATGTTTGAGGTGGAATAAATGGGTGGAGGTTGTTGAGGGGTTCCCTTCACGTACGCCCACTTAATATAAGCATGGCTCTTTGTTATATATGGTGTCTGAGGTATCGGCTACGGGTTGGAAACTCCACATGGTTAGAATGTGTGAAACCCATTTCTGGTGTCCCCCCACCGTGATATTGCTGGACTATTGTTAAATGCTGTGTAAAACCCAACTCATTCACAAACTCTATGTTGTGTTCTCAGAATTGGTTCATTTGATTTTTCGTTATTTTGTTCGTAGGCTCCAAACCACAAAGATACCAAAGTAAGTCCATGAGGTCCGATGATCCGTGCCTGCTTCCACTGCCGCGACTGCGTCTATTGGCCGTGACCAAAGAGCACCTTGAAAACTGCATGGACACTGTCTCCGTCATCTTGCTGAACAATGTTGTGTCAGATATACAGACAGGTTCGGCCATTGAAACTCTTCCTGACGACAAGGTGAGCTGAGGCGTACCTTAGTATCCATCCCTTCAAATATTTAAGGGCAGTGGGGTAGCCTAGTTGTTACAGCGTTCGCTCGTCACGCCGAAGGCCCGGGTTCGATTCTCCACATGGGTATAAATGTATGAAGCCCATTTCCCGTGTCCCCCGCCGTGATATTGCTAGAATATTGCTACAAGCGGCGTAAAACTATTTAGTTCATGCGCTTGTTTTGTTTCTTGGATTGTGTGCAGCTTGACCGAGGTCTTGTGAGTGAGTGAGTGAATGAGTATATTTTTACGTCGCTTTTAGCAATATTCATGCATAATTACGACGGGAGACACAAAAATGGGGTCTACATGATGAACCCAATGTGGGGAATCGAACCCGGGTCTTTGGTGTGACGACCTAACACTTTAACCACTAGGCTACTCCCACATGAAGATAACACCCATGATACAAATGGAATACTCTTAACAAGAGGTGTTAAACCAAGCCCACTCACTCACCGTAACCTTAGGTTCGAATCCAAGTTTCGTCATGATCGTTTTTCTGCACCATGCAATTGCTAATTGTTTTAGGTGCCACGCGTGACCTCCCTCAGCGCGGATCTGCACGTGCTGGCGCAGGTAGACAAGAGCAACGGGATAGTCCACTTCCACGGCTCCAGAGAAGACGTCATGGCAGCGAAGAGGAAGACTCAGGAATATGTCCAAGGTCTAAATACGAAGCACCAGACACGGGAACGAGCCGAAACGATTCAAACCAACGTCCAGTGGTGGTACATGACCACTCCGGGAGGGGAACTCAAGGCCTTCCCCTCAGTGACCAACATGCTGCTGGAGCAGGCCTTCAAGGAAGGTCTCCCATCGGCTACCTTCAAAGTCTCGGGAGGCATGGTCACTGCTGACTTCCGTACAAATCGGTTCCACATGTCGCCTACAGAGTCGTTGAAGATGTCTCGGGTTGAGAAGCGTGGTGGGACTTTCTGACGTGGTCGTGTTAACACTACGCGAAAAGTATGATTTGTGTCAACTTGCAATATATGGGATATTGAAATGTTGTTGATAAGTGCATGTGCTTCTAGATATTTGAGCATGGTTGAATGGAACTGTCCCATCTTCTGTTTCAGCCAAGTTACGGTGTCATGACGTTTGTAACGGTTATGTTTTAGCAAAATCCCGTTTTCTAATGTTTACTTCGATTTGATGGCGATTTACTTGATGCGGGTGTCATATTATATTTCCACCTTCATTTGGGACGGTGAGGTAGCCTAGTGGTTAAAGCGTTCGCTCGTCACGCTGATGACCCGGGTTCGATTCCCCACATGGGTACAGTGTGTGAAGCCCATTTTTGGTGTCCCCCGCCGTGATATTGCTGGAATATTGCTAAAAGCGGCGTTAAACTAAACTCACTCAAACGACCTTCATTTTGCATTGTTTCGTTGTTTTGTTGCAGCCTAGTGACGGTTTGAAGACGTTTGTAACCTTTTGGGAGGCAGATCCAGTTTTTAAATGTTTACTTTCTTTTGCCAGACAATATAAAAACGTCGACCTTTTGTTTGCTGGGAATATTTGAGAACATTTTCCACGTTAGAGCCGTATCGTTTAAACTCAATTCAGTCCTTTTTATAAAATATTTTATCAGTTCACTGTGATGTTTCCTCAAACTTTAGGAAAGCTGTTTTAAATGTATGCAACAATCTTTTCTTATGGCTTATGTCAGTGCTGGATGGATTGTGAAATAGCAGACTAGAAGGTAAAACCGGGATACTGGGATAAACACTGTTTAATCACGATAGAACAAATACTGCATAAAGACAGAAGGGGATATACTGTTACACAGTGGATACCGACGACTCCCACTGTAGACTGGTACAGCTGTTAAATGTACGAATGTCTTTCAGCTGCTTTGCCAACTCCACCTTCACACACGTAACAGTCTGGCCTATCATGTGACAACTGGCAGTCATCTTCGGGTCTACTGGGGACACTCAAATGTCTGGTTTATCCTGGTCTCAAATGAACATTTAAGTTGCTAGGGCACAACGACCTTTCTCTTTGGGATCTTTAAAAGACTAACATGGAGAGAAGGCCTTCGTTACTTGTCAGTATTTTCTGAAACGGAATATTTTGATATATCTTTATTTGAAATCTGATATGTCTGTCTCTGGTTGAATCATTGATTAACTTTATTAGGTTAACATAAACTCACGGGCGAAAGAAACGTCACCAAAATGATTTTTGTATATCTTTTATCGTACACTAAGTGATTATTCATATCTATAGTTCACACTTTCATCATTCAGAATGTTGTAGATCCATTAATTTTCCAAAGATAATTGTTAAATTTTCAAAATCTGAGTTTGTTGTTTTGTGACATGTTAAGAAAGCGAGGTGACGTTTCTTTCGCCCGTGAGTTATTTTTGGAATTACACTTTCTCAATAAAGTACAAATACTAGGAATACTTTGGATGGAGAAGCATCCGGGATCAAAGCGAAGATCTCATAGAGAAACACCTAATGGCCAGCACCAATTGCCTCACTCTGTTAGGTTCGAATCCCGGATAGGACTCCGAAATGAACTATTAATTGTACTTACTAAAACACTGTAATCCGTTTCATGGCATACACCATGTATTTGTTTCACATTCATACACCGTATTTCAGTTACATGTTAAATCAGTTTACATCATCCCATTGGTTTCATGAATTATTTTGTTTGTTCATGGTATTTATTGTAACCAGACTTGCCTAAACGTCAATGTGCAATGTGTATTTCTTGGTCAGCATTCAAGCGTTATATACTACCCATGAATAGTTTAGACTAACTAGTGTAATGTAGCCACTTACTTCAGTCAACTGTTCTAAACTAGATTTTGCATAATATTCCATACTGTTTGAAGGTACTGTTTTCACATGAGCTGATGTATTGTAAAACGAATTCGTAACGTTGAAAAGATTATTGTCATGAGTTTAATAAATGATGAAACTCAGTGAAAAATGGCGAATTCTTAACAAAACTTTACACCAAAACGCAGCTGTTCACATGCGCGATATTTGCACATGCTTTTCAGCAATTTGATCGATGATAACCTGTGCAATTCATCAACATAAATTTTGCAGTTGGTTCCCCCCAGTTAGTGGAGAAATTCATCTCAGATGTAACCATATATATTCATAACATATAGTGAGTGATTCTAGTGAGTCTAAACTTTTTATGGGGAGTATATAAGAGCCACCAATACCAAAATAGGGGCTATCGTAATATAATTTTAATGCTGACGTTAACCAGTATTCTTGTACAATATACAATAAATATTTTAAAAATAGACATAATTTTAGACTTATCTTAGTGTTATTATGAGTTTAAAATACTCAATAGTTGAAATGAACACCATCAAATTGTCAAATATGATTTCAAACGATCTTTATATTTCTAAATGTATATATTACAGTCAATGTCTACAATCAGGCAATGTGTACACTGACTGATTTAACTGATTTGTTGTCGCTCTCGGGAAAAAATGACTATATATCGATTTACTTGTGATAATCCACACTTATGACATCATAGGTGGTGTAAAACGTGTGTGTGATACTAAAAGTGACCTTTTCAAAAGAAGAAATGGTGTCGATTGGCGTATATAGAGCAAGAATTGGACTCTTCTCTCAACCCAAGGGCACCCGGCAAGTAACGCTCGACAAACATGGCGAGTATTCACCTACTGTCGTTGGGACTGATGTGCATTTCAGACTTGTTTTGTGTGCAATGATGTTTTCACTGCACTGCACTGTTATGCTGTTATGATCACATGTGAAAATATCGATTTTCGCTCATATTTACCAAAAGAGCGTGTTTATGAACTTGTATATGCCACTGACGTCATGCCTGTTGAAGCTGATTGTACAGCTTGGGTAGCTCAATCTCAACGTACGCCCGACGCCTGTCTATTAGGAGGTAATCCCGTGCCGGCTGGGGTTATAACACATCGGATTCTGTGGGCTAACGACGTAGAAATGAACCCTGGACGAGTGACCCTAGACGACGTTAGGGACACCATACTGAAAGAGGTACAGAACGTGAAGCAGGAGCTTGGAGGCCAGATCAGCTCACTCTCGAGAGAAGTGCGCGATTTAAGCAGCAGGTTTACAGATCTCGAAACAAAGCTGTCAAACCTCCATAGTGATCTGGAAAATGTGCGTCACAATCAGGACATAATGTATGAGGACGTCTCCTTGATCTCCGTCCAGATGGAAAAAGTAGAGGAGAAAATATCACAGTTCGACAGCGAGATCGACAAACTAGAAGCCTTCAGCAGACGTGACAACATTATTCTATACAACGTTGCAGGGGAGTCGCACAACGATTGTAAGTTCAAAGTACTTAACATTTTGAACAATAATGTAAAGACTAAGACCTGGATTGCGATGACGTCATACGATCACATCGACTCGGCCCCCAACGTGTTGACATCTCTAAACCGAGACCGCTCATCGCTAAACTACGCCTCTCTGATGACAAGATCGAGGTTCTGAAATCACGAGCAACACTCAAGAGTAACGGCTATGGCGTCTCCAATGATTTAACCGCCAGACAACACCAACAACTTAAGGATGCTAGAGCCCAGGGATTGATCGGTTACTTTAAAAAATGGTAAGCTGATGACTAAACCACGTAATGATGCGCAACCCCAAGACACGGGAAGATCGGCGAAAACCAATCGACAAACGAGGCGAAGTGACATTCATAACAGGAGATAGCAGTGCGGCCAGGCCCAGGATCCTCTCTCACAGGATGGAAACTACTCGCGCACCGGTAACAATAAACTGTCAGTATTATCATGGAACATTAGTGGCTTGTGTAAAAAGTTTGATGACCTTGACTGTATAGCTTATCTCAAGTCATTTGATATTGTGTGTTTAACGGAGACATTTATCACTGATTTTGCGAACTTGTACTGGCTACCTGGATATCAGACACACTTTGCCCCAGCAGTGAAACTATCTTCATCAGGTAGATGTTCTGGTGGTGTGTGTGTTTGTGTGAGACAAGAAATTGTGAACCAGTGCTTTCAACTTAACACACAGATAGACAATTTGATATGTCTAAAATTTCCCAAAGCTACATTTAGTTTAATTAATGATTTCATGTTGTTGTGTATGTATGTTCCGCCTGTAGGCTCTACATTTTACAACAGAAATAATAATTCTGGTTGCCTTATTGATAAACTTGAGGCTTTTATACTGGATCATTGGACTGATTTCACGTCATCACATGTATTACTTTGTGGGGATTTTAATGCTCGCACAGCTAATGAAAATAATCCAATCCTTGAGCAAAGTGTAGACTTTGGTAATGATGATGTATATATTGAAGAAGACAATGCCCCTGTCGAGCAGCGGGCGTCACATGACTCTACTATTAATAGATTTGGACGCATTTTATTGGATTTGTGTTATGTTTGTCGTCTGTATATATTGAACGTGAGAGTTGAAGGTGACAAAGGCGGCGAGTTTACTTATGTAGGAGAAAGGGGTTCTAGTGTTGTTGATTATTTTCTTGCATCTGTTAGTTTTTTTGAGTTTGTAGAAATGCTAAATGTTGGTGATCGGTTAGACTCTGACCATTTCCCCCTTGAGTTATCTTGCAGGTTTCCTTTAAGCAGTCATGCTAAGCGTACTGTAGATTATGATGACCATGACGCTGACTTTAGATTTGTCTGGGATAAATCGAAGATAGACTTATTTACTGCATCATTGAGACAGATGCTGCATATCAATGATAATTCTTTATTAACTAAACTTGAAAATTCCCATGAAGAGGGCATTGCAGATTTTGTACATTGTCTTCTTCATTCAGCTTCAAGTATGAAAAGACAAATGAAGCATTTTGATCCTGGAACTAGTAAACCTAAATTGAACAAAGCTTGTAGACAAGCGAGGACAGAAAGCAGGAAAGCCCTAAGAAAATTTAGACGATGTCGTAGTGAATATAATCGTAAAGGTTACTGCAGACTTAGAAACATTTATAAATCTTCTTGCAGAAAGTTCAAATATGATATCCAATCGTCAAGACTTGAGCGACTTAATAACTCCCTAAACAGCCCGAAACTATTTTGGAAAAATATACGTTCTCTGCAACGTTGCTCTTAGGAAGCATCATTACAAGGGAAACCTTTGCTTTAAGGAAAGTTGGATGAATCTAAACTATAAACATTACTTTATTACACCAAGCCTCAGTGATCACAGAACGGAACCCATGCTAATCTTGTCTTCTCAATAATCCCTGTTCAACAATCAGTCAATCTGTACAATATTTGGGTTAATTAATCAGGCAATGTACACAATGCCTGGATATTTTAGACAATGTACACATTGACTGGTTATTTCAGTCATTGTACACATTGCCTGATTGTAACCATTGGCTGTAACATATATAGATCCGTTGTCCAATACAGGTGTCCTTATCACACCCTTGTCCATTGCTCCTATTCAGACAATGGTTAGTTGATCTGTCGGAACTAGTGTGAGGGAATTTGGTTCAATGCCTCTGAACATCATTTCAGTTGCAAAACAAATGGTCATTGTTGTCGGGAGTATTGGGTTGGGTGTGGTGTCACTACCGGGGATATAATCGAGGGATCTTAGTCGGACCGACCACTGTAGTTAACAACCAGTCCAAGTCAGTCCACTTTTGTCACGTGACTGCGGCCAAACTATTTAATTGTTTTGTTTTTTCTTATGTAGGTAAGGTATTTATTAGTTCGAGAAAAACCTGAAGTTATCATTGATGTTTATTACTTTGATGAAACCAGGAAAAATAGTGAAGTGATTGATATTCTGCTTAAAGTGGCCTTAACCAAACTCACCTATGAAGTGAGTCTCTGTCTGAACGATTTGATCTCTGTCTGAACGATTTGATCTCTGTCTGAGCGATTTGATCGCTGTCTGAACGATTTGTATTTGACAACGATACCAATCTGTCTCAGATAAAACGTTTACTGTGATCAATAAAACAGTTTTTGTTCCACTGAGTTCATTTTGGTATGTTTACGTCCGGTACAGACACAAACATTACAATTAATTACCCCACAATGGGTATGTCAGACCAGACATAACTTTAGTCGCTTGGGGCGATGGGGTAGCCTAGTGGTTAAGGCGTCGGCTCGTCGCGCTGAAGACCCGGGTTCGATTCTCCACATGGGTACAATGAGTGAAGCCCGTTTCTGTGTCCCCCGCTGTGATATTGCTGGAATATTGCTAAAAGCGGCGTAAAACTAAACTCACTCACTCACTAACACTAGGAACATAGGGATAATGGATTTGTAAGGAATACCGTAAGGGACATTCTCGCTTTCACGATATCTCTGCCTTAATACTAAAGAGCGAACACGATTATTCTGCGTAAAAGCTGCGTAAAACCATACTTACTCACTCACTCACTCACTCGTGTATAAAATGTGTTTGTCACAGAACAGTTACATACGTGATGCCAAAATACAACAGTAACTTAGACAGAAATCAGCCTTAGGTATTCAATTTTACAGTGATCAACAACATGAATGGGGAAAACCTGCGCCTGAAGGCCATTACGTCTTGGCAGAAATATGTTTGTATGGAGGTTGCTCAATGTCCCATTCAACGATGTGTGAATGTGATAGAATAGCAATACATCGCACACACAAACTTCCCCGTGTTCAGCATACACGGGTTTAGAAATGTTACCAGCTTTGTATCCGTATGTTGATGTGCGTCTTCTTTGAAACACGTGACTCAGTGTGATAGGGGATTTCTTACTAATCCAACTGCGTATGTGTGCGGTGTATGTATTTATAGAACGGATACAAAAGATGTCCTTATCATACACGTTGTCGTTTGATATTGTGTACATGTCTTAACTGAACATACCGGTTTGTGGGTATATAATGAGACGCTGGAATCATACCAATTAACAACACCGTGGTAGCCGATTGATTGAAACATATTTTATTCAATTAAGAAACGGATTGGGCACAAGTTATCCAACTTAAATAAGCCCTCTCCACATAGTTACAAGTGTATATTACAACAAGAGGCAGACAAAGGGTATAGATATGTACAGACAGAGTTATTTAAATCGTTTAGTGTTATGGATGTAGATATGTACACTTTTAAAAACATTTTGATTTTCGCTAAGCGAGAGACCTGCATTGCCATTTAAGATGAGATTAATATCAATACATGCTCTATTATTCACTATATTTTCTAAACAGGTTAACATTTGTTCTCTTTGAATTATATATAATGGACATTCAAGAAAATAATGAAAAGCATTTTCACAATTATGGCCACACTGACAAAGTGCATCATTTCTAACATTAATTCTGAATAAATCATAATTAAGTGTACTTGTCATATATCTTAATCTTGTATGCAAAACATTTAGTTTCCTTTTCCCATATGAGAAATATACGGGTGCACATTTTGTGTCACTTGAACTGCAGTTTTAAAAAGACACAACAGATTTACAGTTTCTGATAGCTAAGGTGATGTTATTCCACAGTTTAATTGTTGATGGAAAAAGGATAGAGTCGAATATCGTAGTCTTGTACAGGGTTGAGTGTAATTACTGGAGTTTCTTAATTCATAATTTGTTCGACTACCTACTACAGGAGGGAGTAAATCATAAAGAAAACTTGGAGCAAGGCCTGTATGTATCTTATAAAATAACGATAATTTTTCACCTTCTTCTCTCAGATAGTAAATCCCATCCCGTTTCAAAGTATAATGATCTAGAAGAAGCATATCTCTGCAGACCAGTAACTATACGAGCCGCTTCAAGTTGTAACTTTTCTAATCTATTAGATTCTTCAATAGAACACCCGTCCCATACTTCAGATGCGTTCTCGAAATGTGGTCTTATGAATACAGTATATATGCTTGACAATGTTGTTCTATTCAGGAGAAACTTTAACTTTCGAAATGCTCCAATCATTTTAGAAGTCTTTTAACAATACTTTCAATATGATGGTGCCAACCCCATTACATGAAAATGTTAGTCCCAAATGTTTATGAAAGTCAACCGGTTTTACATGACAATTGTCAAATTTCAGATTAATGTCTGTTTGGCCATCTTTCGTCGTAAATAGCATAGCTTCCGTTTTGTCCGGATTATAAGAAATTAGCCAGTCCTTTGCCCAATTACATAATATCTGTAGATTTTCTTTCATTATTCTTTCCATCAAATGCTTTTCTTTTGACAAGGCTCCCAGTGACGTGTCGTCAGCGAAAAGCCGAGTTATACAATGTAGTTTATCTGCTATCTCATTTACATACACAATGAAAAGAAAGGGACCTAAAACTGATCCCTGTGGAACTCCTGCTTTTAAAACCAAAGGCTTAGATAACGAGCCGTGAACAGAAACTGATTGATTGCGACCTCTTACATAACTATCAAACCAATCAAGTAACTTTCCACTTACTCCTTACCTCTCTAATTTAAGCATAAGCCCTCTGTGCCAAACTCTATCAAAGGCCTTAGATACATCGCAAAAGACCATACAATAGTGTTCTTTGTTATCTAGTGATATACAGATTTGGTTATAAATTTCAACAAGTTGTTGTACAGTAGAGTGGCCTCTCCGGAATCCACATTGATATTTATATAACAAATCATTTGAAATGAAGTAATTGTAAATATGTTTAAATACAACTCTTTCAAACAGCTTCCCAACACAACTTATAAGTGAAATAGGGCGATAATTTGATACAATTGAGTGATCACCCTTCTTGAATAGGGGCATAACATTTGCATATTTCCATTGGCTAGGATATACTGATAAATTAAGTGACATGTTAAATAATATGCACAGTACTGGGCTTATAGACTCGACCGTTTTTCTAAGTAACTGATGACTAATCTGGTCTGGTCCAGCAGCTTTCTTGAGAGGTAGACATTTAATTATGTCGGAGATCTCATTAACTTCTATTATAATGTTATCTATAACGGCATCAGTGCGCCTGTCAAAATGTGGTATAGATTTGTTATCTGCACCAGTCAGATTAGCTACAGATTCGAAATATTGGTTTAACATGTTGGCTTTATCTACATCTGAATAAGCTGATGGACTTTCCTCAATAACACTTCTTTTAGAGCGGGAATAGTAGAAGCGGAACCTGACGTCTTGATCAAACTGCGTAATATTTTCCAATATGATGATTTATTTTCTCCATAAAGTTCGAATAAAAACTCATCAAGATTAGAATAAAATGTTCTTTTGCATAACATTTCATGTTATTAACTTTATTTCGTTGTTTTTGTACTTCAAAATATCAGACTCTTTCTGTGTTCTGATGGCTCTTTTCCGTAGTCGATCCCGCTTCCTACTTTCACGTCTAATATTTGAATCATACCATGGTTTGTCATTAGGTCTTATCATCACAATTCTAGAAGGAATACATTGTTTGGTATAATCATTAAAACGTTCATAAAATGCACAGCAAGTATCATCAATATTAGAACAGTCACTAAACAATGACAACCAATCAGTATTGCTAATAAGTGCGTTCAGCTTCTCATAGTCACCATCTTTGTAACACCAGACCTTTCTAGGATATGCAATCTTAGTTGACACATGCACATCTAGGCTGACAAACGTGCCTTTGTGATCACTTATAGTTCTGTCAAAATCGATAACACCACTTTCTACAACCTCAACATCATCACTGACTATAATCGGATCTAGTAGTGTGCTGGTTGTCCTCGTCACCCTAGTAGGTTCTGTTATAACGTTACATAAGTTTTTTCTGTTTAGGATATCTGTTAAATTAAGTTTAGATACAGAAAGTAGATTTTCATTCAAATCACCAACAATAGTAACTTTACTTGAAATATCTAAAGCACCTTCGATACTATTATCGAATCTTCCCCCAAAAATTAGATGTATTACTTTCTGGTCTATAAACGATACATAAGATGAGTGGTTTTTGTGGAAGCCATAATTTAACCCAAATGGACTCATCAAATATGTTTTCTAGATTGTAGATTCTATCAAAGCTTAGATTCTTAGAGATATACATCATAACACCACCCCCGAAAGAATTTCTGTCTCTTCGTATCGGGTCGTGAAATTTTCCCAAGCTAAGGTTTTATTATCAACACTTATATCTAGATGGGTCTCAGAGAAACATACTATGTCATATTCAGATAAAAACTCGGACAGATAAGATCGCTTATTACGTATACTTCGTGCGTTCAAGTGAACAATCGACAACATGTTGTCTTTCTGAACAATAGGACCTGGGTTAGGCTCTACGTCACCAGCAAGCTGAAGTAACAATAGAATAATCAAGGTTATGTTGAGATTTGTAACTTGTGATTGAAGCAGACACAGAAACGTAAGCGCACAGCAAGCTTTCAATTCTAACAATAGTAAATTGCACATAGCCTCTGCTTCAACACGTAGTAAACTGAAAAGTACATTTTTGTTAACAAGTAGGATACTGATTTTGAAACATTTCTTGAGATTTCTAGAGCATTTGAGATGTCTGAACAACCCGATCGCCGCACGGTATTGCGTTACGTCATTACCCATATGGCTTGTTTACTTCGTGTTGATAGATGGTACATGTGCGGATACTAGATCGGGTTATTTGCAGGCGTGTCAATGAATATAGTTGTACATGATGGCATGGCAATGCAGGATCTCTCAAAGGTTCTAAAGAAGATAGATGAACAAAGAATATATACAGTGATTCATTGATGGATACAGATATACACGGAGATATAGTTTGTGGAATATGAAAACCAAAGGTGAGATAAAGAATAGTATATACAGGCAATAATGCAAACATAAACAAGTATCGAGATAAACTATTGTGTGTTGATATACTAGATACAATTCATAAATAGAAATATTTTACGTACTTACATACGTCTGAATTTCTACACACATACAATACAAACATGAATGTGAGAACACAAGATAGTCGCTAGTGTCGCCTGAACTTGTCCAGGTCCGACTCACGCTGAATCACACGAATAGCTCCTTCACACTGTTCACAGATGTACACTCTCCCATCATATGTCCAGGTTGAATATATCTTCTGATCCTTCCTCAGGTCTCTGGCCAACTTGAACAAGTGATTCCTGTGCTTAGTCAGATCCTCGTTGATATAGATACCGTCTCGTTTACCTTTGAGTTTGGACTTGTTCTTGATCACCTTGTTGCGGTCCCAGTAGCTCACAAGCTTCACCACTACACTCCTGTTCTGACCTCGCTGTCTCTTCCCCACTCTATGGCACCTGTCGATGTCTGATGGTGAGATATCCGGGTGTACATCCTTCAGCACATCTAGTACAACCTGGTCAATGTCCTAGCCGATGTTACCTTGTCTCTGAAATGGTGCCGTACTGTTTAAGTAGTATGGTGCAAATCTGCTATATAATTCCCACAGAAGGAGATAAGTATCTGTGCCTGTTTGAAGAAAAGCTAGTGCATTTTTGAACGAACTGTTGCTCCTTATGACATGGCAAATAAAAAGTTGGAAAAGCTATTTGCGATGGCTTGTCGTGCAAATAATATGCTTCATGTCAAGGTCTAATAGTTATTTACAATGGCAATGAATTAAGAGTGGCGGATTTTCTCTAACAAACACACTGAAGTTTCGTTTGCTTTGTACATTAACAACGGCTGAACAAGTGGATTCCTTATTCAGGTTACTGGGGTCGGCTGTTTGTGTCTCATCTACGTAACAAGGTTTTATATAGTGAAGGTAAAATTGCATGGTCGTGAAAATGAATCCGATAACTGGAAATATCAGTGGGTCAGATACTGACCAGCAAAGGATGACAACCCAGGAGGGGGTTCACTGGTCGCTTTCGGACAGCGAAGCGTCATATGTGAATGTAAGCAAGGATGGCACTGAACACAGTAAGTTAAAAACATGTTTGTATATTTTTGTCTCAGACAAGTGGCATTTCATTATCTGTGTTGGTGCCGAAAGATGGCAATATATGCATTATAGGCAAACATTCAAGGTGGAGTTGACAACGGTGTCCCCGACGACGTGTTGTGTCCTTTATGAATGTGAATGTTTTGTCATTCTTATGGCACGGTAATATATACTGAGTCAGAAAAGAAACTTCACAAAATGTAATTTGAAAAATAATGAATAATTTTTCTCTGATGATACATCTATGTATCCGAAATTGAATCCCTATCTTTCGACTCTTGAAAAACCGTTAGCAAAACCCACTCAAACCCATCCATTCGTGCAAATGACGTTAGTGCCAAATCAGGTTTTGCACGTGCAGTCGATCACGTGATCTTCGCAAGTTTTCTTCATGTGCACGAGTTTGCATTGGCCTCAAGAATTGAAAAAACACTTTTAAACCACAGTTCTAACGGTACTTGAAATGCCACGATTGTCAAATGCGCAACGTGAACATGTTGCAAGCGGGAAGATCAGTTATTGACGTCGCAAGAGCAATGGGATGCAGCCGTCGTACTGTGTATGACTTGCGAGGTCGTCTACAACAAACTAGCACCACTTCTGATCGCCCAAGGTCTGGTCGTCCACGTGTGACGTCACGAGCAGAAGACCGTCAAATCGTCCTACGTCACCTACGTGACAGATTTCTGCCGGCTACACGAACCAGGGCTGAGATGTTTAGAGGTCGACTGTCCTCACAGACCATTCGAAATCAGTTGCGGGCTGCCAATCTCCATTCTCGACGTCCATATCGTGGGCCAATATTGACGCCGTTTCATCAACGTCAACGTCTGCTGTGGGCCCAACGTCACCTCCGATGGACCCAGAGAGACTGGAATCGAGTCGTCTTTAGTGATGAATCCAGGTTTACCCTCAGATTCGCGGACGGCAGGCATAGAGTCTGGAGACGACGTCGTGAACGGTATGCCCAATGTTGTGTACAGGAAGTCGACAGATTCGGGGGCGCTTTCTGTGGGAACAACCCTTCCCGACTTCTGGTCATCCGTGGAAACCTCACAGCTGCTGCTTACCGCGACCAGGTGCTCACCCCTGAACTCGTTCCTTTCATGGCGGCTCATGACCCAGGTCTACAGTTCCAGCATGGTAATGCTCGGCCGCATACCTCGATGTTGACACGAAATTTCCTTCAAAACGCTGGAATTAACGTCATGGACTGGCCATCGAGGTCCCCTGACCTTAATCCAATAGAGCACGTTTGGGATACACTTTGGAGAAGGCTTCGTGGTCTTAGGAACCAACCTCAGAATTTGCAGGAACAATGGCGCAGAATCCCCAACCACGTGTTCACAAGCATCAGGCAGTCGATGAGGAGACGGTGTTTGGCAGTGGTGAATGCGCAAGGCGGCCATATACGATATTGAACTGAGAAATTTCGCATTTTTATTCTTGTGACTTGACATTCTGTATACCCATGTTTTGGAACGGCGGTGTGGCCTAATGGAACTGTTTATGGCACTATCAGTGTATCGAGTACATCATACAGATCTCAGCAATGAAATAATAACAATTTAACCATCTTACCATCACTTGTTCTTTTATAGTGCCCTGAAGAAAGAATGTGAAGTTTCTTTTTTGACTCAGTATATAACCGGGGCCCGTTTGGGTATTACCGACCTTCGTTTCGCTGCATTCAAACATGTTTCCTATCAGTATAAAGACTAAGTGTATATCCTTGCCACATGATTAACATCCACAATATGCTGAATACTTCACAGGATAAAAGCGCCGATCGTACTTCTCGACGTTCCTCCACGTTTAATCGAAAGTTGTTATTTTTGACTGATGTTCACATAAATAATGCTGTTATTGCACTGTGACGTACATAGGTCACGTGATACTTTACGTCTTGGTTTTTTATGTAGCGTTCGATGCTTTCCCCGAACACGTAAATCCATTGTTGTGTTCACCATCATATCAACAAGAGAAGTTGCAGCGTAATCAGAAATTGTAACATATTGCATCAACAATAGCTGTTTTACACGAGGGTGGCATTACAGGTTACTTGAGAGTGGCATTACAACTTACATGTGAGCGGCATTACAACTTACATGGGAGCGGCACTACAAGTTTCATGAGAGCGGCACTACAAGTCAGGTTACATGAGAGTGACATTACAAGTCAGGTTACATGAGAGTGACATTACAAGTCAGGTTACATGAGAGTGACATTACAAGTCAGGTTACATGAGAGTGACATTACAAGCCAGGTCACATGAGAGTGACATTACAAGTCACGTTAGATTGACATTACAAGCCAGGCTACATGAGAGTGACATTACAAGTCAGGTTACATGAGAGTGACATTACAAGCCAGGTTACAAGAGAGTGACATTACAAGTCAGGTTACATGAGAGTGGCATTACAAGCCAGGTTACATGAGAGTGACATTACAAGTCAGGTTACATGAGAGTGGCATTACAAGTCAGGTAACATGAGAGCGTCATTACGAGTTACATGAGAGTGGCATTACAAGTCAGGTTACATGAGAGTGGCATTACAAGTCAGGTTACATGAGAGTGGCATTACAAGTCAGGTTACATGAGAGTGGTACTACAAGTCAGGTTACATGAGAGTGGCATTACAAGTCAGGTTACATGAGAGTGGCATTACAAGTCAGGTTACATGAGAGTGGTACTACAAGTCAGGTTACATGAGAGTGACATTGCAAGTCAGGTTATATGAGAGTCACATTACAATCAGGTTACACGAGAGCGTCCTTACGAGCTACGTAAGAGTGACATTACAAGTCAGGTTACATGAGAGTGGTATTACAAGTCAGGTTACATGAGAGCGGTATTACAAGCGAGGTTACACGAGAGTGACATTACAAGTCAGGTTACATGAGAGTGGCATTACGAGTTACATGAGAGTGGCATTACAACTCAGGTTACATGGGAGCGTCATTAAAGTCAGGCTACATGAGAGTGACATTGAAAGTCAGGATATATGAGAGTGACATTACAAATCAGGTTACATGAGAGTGACATTACGAGTCAGGTTACATGAGAGTGGTATTACAAGTCAGGTTACATGAGAGTGACATTACAAGCCAGGTTACATGAGAGTGACATTACAAGTCAGGTTATATGAGAGTGACATTACAAGTCACGTTACATGAGAGATGTTCGATACAGACGATCTACCACCCTAAAACAAGAGCAGATGACGGGTAAGTTTCTTCATAACAGTACAGTTCACTATTACTCACCTTCAAATTTGTTGGATGACGGTATTGGTTTTCATATTATCTCTGTCTTAGCCGTTGCCTTTGAACTTAGCCCAGTGTCATTGGTTTGGCGTGAGTATCATCTATGAGGCAGAACTTAGCCCAGTGACATTGGTTTGGCGTGAGTATCATCTATGAGGCAGAACTTAGCCCAGTGTCATTGGTTTGGCGTGAGTATCATCTACGAGGCAGAACTTAGCCCAGTGTCATTGGTTTGGCGTGTGTCTCATCTATGAGGCAGAACTTAGCCCAGTGTCATTGGTTTGGCGTGTGTCTCATCTATGAAGCAGAACTTAGCCCAGTGTCATTGGTTTGGCGTGAGTATCATCTATGAGGCAGAACTTAGCCCAGTGTCATTAGTTTGGCGTGTGTCTCATCTATGAGGCAGAACTTAGCCCAGTGTCATTGGTTTTGGCATGAGTCTCATCTATGAGGCAGAGATGTAATTACCATACCAAGACATAGGTTCCTTACTGCTGCATCATTCAACAATAAGTCAGAGATTATATTGTTGAGCTTCAGCCGAATTTCAAAGCTTCAAATTAAGACTTTCCCCCATTGTACCTGCGCATTTTAACTGGCCACAATAAGGGTGTAGTCCTTTGTTTTTAAACCCTTGTTTGTTTTCAGAACACGTCGGCTTTTGTTCCAGAGACCCCTGTTTCAGAGCTTCCATGTTTCAGAATACATTGATTCACTGTCTCTGTGTTCCATAATGCATTGATTCACAGTCTCTGAGTTCCAGAATGCATTGATTCACAGTCTCTGTGTTACAGCATTCATTGATTCACAGTCTCTGTGTTCCAGCATTCATTGATTCACAGTCTCTGTGTTCCAGCATTCATTGATTCACAGTCTCTGTGTTCAAAAATGCATTGATTCACAGTCTCTGTGTTCAAAAATGCATTGATTCACAGTCTCTGTGTTGCAGCATTCATTGATTCACAATCTGTGTTACAGCATTCATTGATTCACAATCTGTGTTCCAGCATTCATTGATTCACAGTCTCTAAGTTTAAGAATCCCACTTTTCAGTTCCCCATGTTTCAAAGTCTTCGTGTTTCAGAGATTCAATGTTTTAGAGATGCTGTGTTGCAGAAAACCACGTTTCAGACCCTCCATGTCTCAGAAGCCCTTGTTTCAGAATCCATGTTATCTCAGCGTCCCTTTTGGGCCAGAATGCCCAGTGTTTCAAGGTCAATCCTATCCTATGAAGATCCGGGGTAGAATAGGTCTTCAGCAGCCCATGCTTGCCACAAAAGGCGACTATGCTTTTAAGAGGCAACTAAAGAGATCGGGTGGTCAGGCTCGCTGACTTGGTTGACACATGTCATCGGTTCCAAATTGTGCAGATCGATGCTCATGCTGTGGATCACTGGATTGTCTGGTCCAGACTTGATTATTTACAAACCGCCGCCATATAGCTGGAATATTGCTTAGTGCGGTGTTAAACTCAACTCACTCACTCACTCTTTATATTAATAATGACAACATACATTTACTGGCTAACACTAAAGAAAGCGCAGGGAATGGATGCTTGTAATTTGTATCCTTGTATAAACACTGCAGGAGGAGGTGAGTAGTTTGTTTTGGTGTGTGGTCCTGTGCACTGATCCCAGGTCACAAATCAGTTAAAATTGAGCAAGGTTGGTCACGAGTCCTTGGATGGTTGATCGTGTTAAACAGCCTGACTCTTGAGAGTTTCTGGGAGTACCCTTCCACACAACCAAGCACACGTGGCACATGTCTCACCCTAGGAAAGTGAATATGTTGCCTCTGTTCACCAAGCAATGAGTGGTACCCGATGTGATTAGGCTATGATTGGCTATCGTTCTAGTGCCTCACAGATGGGTATGAAATATGGGAGTTTGAAAACTTAAATATTACGGAAAATATCCATTTAACATTTTTAAGGAAATTGTTATTTATACTAAAATGATATACTCCAGGGTAAGATTAATCACAGGAATATACCCAAAGCTGGCAAACATGCTACTACATATTTCATCAAATAATACATCTAATAACAAATGGCTATCATGTATCAAAGACATAATAATAAAGACGGGAAATAATGATGTATGGATTAACCCTGCATTTGTCAATAGGGATTGGATTAAATGTAAAGTCAAGAATAGTCATATAGATCTTTTCATACAAAAGGGCATTCAGATATTGAAGCATCATCAAAGGGTAGGTTTTATGAAATTGTATAAAACAACACTGATACTGATTTTTTTTTTACAACACTTATCTGAAAAATATATATTCAATTTGTTACATTTTAAACTGTCAAATCATCGTCTTCGTGTTGAAACTGAAAGATGGTACAATATCGATTATAATTATAGAAAATGAACATTGTGCACCTTATATGTAATAGGAGATGAGCACCACTACCTTTTTAACTGTCAATACTTTAACGAAAAAAGAAAAAGATTTATTCACAAAAAAAGTTGATTACAAAGCCCTCAATATTTTATATGATTAACTTATTCCAGACAAAAAATGTATCACTTTTAAAGTCCATATTTTGCCGCCATGTGCTCTGTAAATTCAGATAAAACTTCATCATTGTATTATTCATGTATATGATATCAATGTATGTACTTAACTATGTATATAGAGAATACTACACGAGGTCACATTACATACGAATTATACGAAACGAGTGTCCTTCCTATGGTGTCTAATTCGTATGTAATGAGACCGAGTGTGGTATTTTATTTATTACCCACGTCTTACATGCATTAAATTGACCAAATAGCGTATTTTTGTTATTTTTTTGGTTTCGAACCGAAACCGTTTTCATAAAGGGGTTTGCGCTAGAGTTTTGTACTGTAGTACAATATTTGCATGACGTCACACTGTAATGACGTCACTGCCCTGGTAACCGACGTCAGGATGCATGGCAGTTGTCATCGCCTCGTACAGCCTCCTACAGTAAACTACTCCGTAGCACCCCGTTTCTTGGTTTGCAGTTGCTTCATTCGGCTAACATCACTGGTGAAAACATTGCGTTTATGTTTTTTCGACGGATATAATGTCCCAGTTCGACTCACAATTAATCAGCGACACGGCAACATTCGCAATGTTTACATTCCCACAATACATTTAAGTTGTAGAATGAATGAATTCACGTGTTTGTTATGAATGAAAAAATAGTTACGTCAGAATGTGACCTAATTGAGAGGTCATCGGTTATCCAATCAAATCGTTAGAATCTCAGGTCAAGTCGTTACGACACAGGTCAACGCGATACGACACTCGTGTGACGTACGAGATTAGTATGCAACTACCCATACGTTGACCACGTGGGTAATAAACACCCGTACGCAATTATTCATATATCTCTTGTAAGCCTCATCATGCTACATTGTAGCCTTGAGTGAATGAAGTAAAAGAGAACAGACAGCTTGGGTTAACCGGAGTAATAATGCCTTCGCTTTGCGCATAATTTGTCCACTGAGCAATTTTGAGGTGGATACTGAGCGTTCTACAAATGCAGAGTGTCTGCCCAGATACCGGTGCACCGTGTTTAACTGAAAGACGTTAAACAAGGACTAGACTAAGTCGGCTCGGTATTAAATATAATGTAAGGGACCCGCGATAAATCGAGTAATGCAGAAACAGCAACCCAAAAGAACCAGAAACACAGTTTCATAAATCCAGTAATGCAGAAACAGCAACCCCCAAAAAACCAGAAAGAAGTTTACCTTCCAAAATATATTAGATTGTTCTCCGAGTCAGAAAAAAGTACTTCACTCAAACCTGCCATAATCAAAAAGGGTTAATACAAATCAATATTTTCCTCCCTGAGATTAGCACCGTCTGTCGAGGCCTTCTACCACAGGTCAGTGATATGTGACGATTTGTTCTATCTTGTACAGTGATGTCAACAGTATTGTTTTCACCTTTGTCAAGTCCACATATTATGACAAATATATGTCATAAAATATAAATATACCATCAAATGTGAAAAACCTCCATATGCGTAATATTTAATCTTGGTTTAAAACAGGCTGTAAGCCATGAAATACACAATGCCATTTAGAAAGTGGTCAAATGTAACATATGTTATATTTGGGATTACACTTCCTTAGTAAAGTACAGATCCTAGTACTTCTTTGTGGGTTGAGTCCCGTCCGGGATTCGAACCCACACCCTCAGAGTCAGGCACCTAATCGCCAGCACACAAAGTCAGACGCCTAGACCGCTCAGCCACCGCGGCTTCCACAAAAATGGAAGTCGGACAACTGGTACTCTAGACTGCGGACTTTGTGTACCCCTCTGATAAGTGTTAATTGGCACGGCCGCCATGGCCGAAAGCTATGAAATACACAATGCCATTTAGAAAGTGGTCAAATGTAACATATGTTATATTTGGTATTACACTTTCTTAGTAAAGTACCAGTATCTGTACTTTACTAAGAAAGTGTAATCCCAAATGTAAAACTAAACTCACTACTTAACAATTAGAAATGGTGAAACCAGAACTGATCGGAATAGTATTTCGAATAAGCCCTATAGGTCTACAAATGTTATCCGTCCAAAAATAAGTCAACTATTTTTGGATAATTTCCATCGCCAATTGGCATTTTACGACCATTGGTATCTGTTTTACGACCACTGGTATCTGTTTCGTCGGGTAGTCCAGACTGGTTGTTCTCTTCTCTCATTGACTTTGTGTGTTCAGTATGACCTGAGGATATCCATTTAATAAATAGAAAATACTAAACGATGTCTGATACCATATTTATGAAACGAGTTTCGCTCGTTAGATACCAATACCATTCACGAGCTTCATAAATATGGTATTACGAGTGAATGGTTTGGTATCTAACGAGCGAAAGGGAGTTAGATACCTATACCATTCACGAGCTTCATAAATATGGTATTACACGGGACATCGTTTAATATTGTATTTATTACTCACCCACCATTAGCCGTCATAACAGGGGCCCCGCGTATGAATACATTTCATTTGATTGTCAACATTAGTCTATTTAATTTGACTTCTAAAAATATACAAGTGGGTATGAAAAAGGGACCAAATGACTTCAACCAACATATTATTTTTAAAATAAATACTATTAACCGAGCTAAGAACAGTTGAATATCGCGACTTCGAGATGTGTGTTGAATGACAGCCGACAGTTTGTTTTGATCACGTTACTTTGGTCATGTGACCGAATGCAAATAGTTCCGGCAGCACGCGATGTTATTACACAATGTGTTTATTTCACAATGTGTAATAACATTGTAGATTTATTAAACGGTGCTATCTTCAACAGGTGAGTATTAATGTAATTTATACACAGCCGTGTGTATACAAACTGACTAAAGAAGGTAGAAGCCAACAACAAGTGTTGCGGCGAAAAATCGAGACTGGTTATTTTCTGGTATTGCCGCTAGATATATATATATACAATCAATGGGACGTGAAATGTTTTGGGGTATCACACTCAGTTGACTTTCTTTTAGCCCCTCTGTTGCACTCTGATTGGTTTCTTGTTTAACACCGAACTGAGCAATTATTTCAATCTGAGGAACGCAGTATATTTCTGACATATACTTTGAAAGATGTAAGTGTCCTTTCGAGTGTTAGCCAGTGTCCTCTCTCTTTGTCGTCGGCACTGAGCCACTAAATAGGTACATGCAGTTTTGTATTACATAATGCGAGTATCCAGTGTGTGCGTGCGTGCGTGCGTGCGGGTATGCGTGCGTTCTGTTCATGGCTGTTTTATGTTTCACTTTCTTGCGCCAATTCTATATACACAGACTCAATCCATCACGACAAATTCTAATATGATGCTTCGTTTTTTGTCAAAGACTCTCATATCTCTAAATCTCTCAAGTGCGGGTCCTCCCAGCGTGGCGCTTCAGCTATTACATTCAAACTATACCCCAAGGCCGGAGATATGCCCGAATCCCTGCTTGATCCCCACGGAAACATAAATGTGACATTGAAATGTAGAATTTAATTGTTGGAAGGCAAAATAATCATCTTGACTACCCGTAAGCGTTATTTCTCTCTTGAATTACGTACAGTTGGACACGATCTCAGGCAGTTAGCAATACACGTTTTGATGAATTTAATTGGAGCAGGATAACAGGGGATACCCTCCTCATCATCGTAAAAATCCAGCATCTAAATCGGTCCTTTTGCAACTCTGTATCTGTCTGTGGGAATTTGATGGGCCCAAATTTACCACGTAAACTATTCCAGCCAAATTTCAAGAGGTATTACATAAAATTACTCACTAGCCGTATACACCATCCCACCGATTTCTACTGTTGGATCATAATATTTCTTTTTACAGAGTATTGAACAAACTCAACAAACACTGGCAGTAATATCTGATCAAACTTTTTAAAGATATCATGACTCCAATTTGATTTTTTTTTCAGGATACTTAGAGACTACATTGTTCTATCGCTTGTGCGATCTCTCAAGCCCTACTTTGATCCCAATACATTTGAAGTGTATGAAGAGTCGGGTAAGTGGCGCGAGTGTTTTGATACTCGCTTGTTACACTGCTGTTACTGTAGAAACGCATGGGTGTCTGGTAAGGACAAGAAAACGAAGGGACTAAATGGTGGATATGAATATAATTTCTTCTTGTGGCGTTTCCATATATATAAATCATTTTCATTCTATCACATCAAAACTAAACAGCGGATTCTCATTCAAGAAATTTGTGTTTTCTTAATTTATCCAATGCTGAAAAAAAATGTATTTGAATTAAAATCGATTTTATATCTTAATAATGAATTTAATCTAACGGTTTTAATATTACCGTTATGTTTATGTTTACAGTGTTAACTGTTTATGCGCCTCTGAACTGCTTGTAGGTAAGGCGCTATGTAAACGTATATTTATTATTGTTACAATTATAATCATCATTATTGTTATTTTGTGTCATATGGCACTGTGTCGGCTGTAGATGTTTGCAAGATTCTTTGTTATTTACTTATTTCTTTTACGTTTGCAGAAGAAGAAGAAATGATTGAACACTGGAAGCGGTGTGCCTTCTACACAAATTCCGCCATGCAGTTTGCCACTGGGGCAATCTACGTCAGCGGTACTGCTCATGAAGAGAATGCAGAAAAGGTTGGACTTGTGTATCCCTGTAAAGCGGACCTCCGTTAATCCGTACCCTGTTACTTCCCAATTCCGAATTGCAAATGACATCAGTGTCGCAGGCATGTGTGAAAAGTGCCCTTTGGTGATCGGAAGCCTAAGACCCCACTTCGTTATAACCAACAGTTCGTTGCAAGCATATTCGTAACAAAAGTAGTTTACTGAACACCAGGTTGTTTCATGATAATGATTCTGTCCATTGACTAATATTTTTGTTTTGAATTTGACAACAATATTACACACCCTCATATTTATGCTCTTTGTGTTACAGATTGAAGACCTGATTGTATATGTAAAAAGTGCATTCAAGGACTACCTGTTGAGAAAGTTCTGGATGGACAAAGGCACCAGAACAAAGGCATCAGAAAAGGTAGTTATTCTTTAACATTTAAACTCTTTTGAAGATTCTCTTGGCACGGGCGGTGGGGTAGCCTAATGGTTAAAGCGTCCGCTCGTCACGCCGAAGACCCGGGTTGATTCCCCTACAACGTGTGAAGCCCATTTCTGGTGTCCCCCGCCGTGATATTGCTGAAATATTGCTAATGGCGGCGTAAGACCATACTCACTCACTCTCTTGGCACGGCCATTTGTTGTGTAGAGTTGCATCCCTTTGATTGGTAGAATCTATATTTGTTTGTTTGAATCCCAATCCGCAGTTGTAATGATTCTTGGTTTGTCTGCACCATGGTCATGGTTGTCCCCAAAGTGGTGACATCTTGCATCACTTCGGGATCTCCTCCCACATGAAGCCACACCCCGTGATAACTGAAATCTGCCCACAGGGGCGTTAAACCCAGCTTAAAACTGTTGTTTATCGTCAATATCTTGTTTCTGTTCCTTCACTTTTACATTAGAGGCGGCGAGGTAGCCTGGTGGTTACAGCGTTCGCTTCACACACCGAAGACCCGGGTTCGATTCTCCACATGGGTACAATGTGTGAAGTCCAATTCTGGTGTCCCCCGCCGTGATATTGCTGGAATATTGCTAAAAGCGGCGTAAAACCATACTAAATTTTGTCGCTATAATATGTTTGTAACTATGGGAATGAATACAAAAAATCATACCTAATAGTTCAATATTTTCATTTCAGATCGACCATATCATAGACAAAATCAGCTACCCCTTGTTTATTCTCAATGGTACTTTCCTGGATACCTATTACACGAATGTAAGTATGGAAACCTATTATCGCTTACCTTTTGAGATTTTAAAGTGAAAACCGTTGTTCGAAGACATTAACAGGCAGAGAATAAAAGAAATGTTCATCATATACAGACGTTTTTTAATAGCAACTGTACAGTGGATGTTTTGGGAACACCCGGTGTCATGACTGATTTTCTTCCGCCCATAAAATTTTCATTGCTTCTTTGCCATATTCGCCAAATGGGATTAGACAGATTACCTGGACTGATTAATCCCTGGATTATCTCGCTGGCGTATTCTACTCACTATAGAGATGACAAGACTTTATGGATGTTCAACTTCTTTATTTTAACAATGGCGACGTTTCGGTATAGATTCTTATACCGTTTTCAAGAAGGGGCGGTGGGGTAGCCTAGTGGTTAAAGCGTTCGTTCGTCAAGCTGAAGACCCGAGTTCGATTCCCTACATGGGTACAATGTGTGAAGCCCATTTCTGGTGTCCCCCGCCATGATATTGCTGGAATATTGCTAAAAGCAGCGTAAAACTAAACTCACTCACTCACTAAAGATGGGGTACACCGGTTTATATACAAGATAAGATAAAGAGATAACAATAACAAGGGTGGAAAACAAAGCATGAAAGAAAGTTACATGATGAGCTACAATAGCATGATGATGAGCTATGATAACATAAAATAAGTGGGATAACCAAGACAATTAGTGACTGTAAGTTAATTAGGCAGAAGCCAGGGTGGTGGGGGATTAATTCTAGAATGCCACTCAAACAGATTATACTCACTATGTGAAATATTCTTAAAGAACGTTTAGATAGATGAAAATAAACTTTAAGGCTATTTCTTATGACAGTTTTATACTTTCTTTCAATGAATGTTGATACATTTTGTTTTTAATTTATGCACAGTTTACAAAATGTAATTATAAAGTTTGGTAATTCACAGTAATTATCCAAGTATGATTGCCGTGACGCTTATCGCTAAAGCTAGAATCACATATTTTCAGTTTGAGGTTGTCGTGGACTGGTTCAAGAATATTCAAGCATGGCGGAAGTTCTAGCTGCAGCTTGCAAATAATCTGTTAAAAGAAAAACCCGACAGGAAAAAGAGGTAAGAATATAAATAGATTTGTACCGTTAGACTGGACGTGAGCTCTAACTGCAATGGAGTATCCCGCAACGAAAGTTATTAGAGTTACCTCCCTTGTATGAGATGAGAATTTCCATTCCATTCGTCACCACTCGCCTCTTTCAGTCGGCTTGTCCCGGAATAACACGAGTTGGTCACGAATGGAGAATTTCGTGTCCTCGTTTTACACATGTGCTAAGCTGCCCTGTCACTAGTGTCAGTTGTATTTAGTAAAAGTATTAACACAGAATATCACCTTTAATTTGACTTCAGCGTGGCTCAGAGAGACCTGTAACCAAATGACATTCGTTCGTCTTGTTTGTTGTTGTTGTTGTTGTTGTTGTTGTTGTTGTTTAACGCTGCACTCGGCAATATTCCAGCACTGTGACGGCAGTCTGTAAATAAGCGTCTGAACCAGACAACCCAGTGATTGACATCATGAGCATCGAATCTTAGCAATTGGGATACGATGACATGTGTCAACCAAGTCAGCGATCCTGACCACCCTATCCCGTTAGTCGCCTCTTACCCAATATTAACCCGGATCTTCAAGGGTTACCTAGATGTGTCAAACAAGGAGCTGAGTTACTGATATTTTTTGCAGCTGGCTTCGTCACAGTGAACGCTTTCTACTCCCCCACGAGGAACGACATCATCTTCCCCATCGCCATGTTCCATCTTTCCTTCTACATTCCAAATGGACCAAAGTAAGCACTGTAATCTACCGTTATAACCAAATCAAAGAGACCACTAGCTTGAGTTCGTTATACGCATTTCGTTTAAATACACAGGAAGAGATCAGGACATAAATCACTTCGTTATATGCGTGTTCGGTACAACGTAGTTTACTGTATTGCCACTGAAACAGGAGCATATACGTCTTATCAATGGTTAAAATAAACACAGATATGAAGTATATACAGTTATATCATCCTATATTTAAACTCTACGTATCTGTAACTATGTACAATAAATGTCTTATTTTCTTCCAGGTCCGTCAATTTTGGTGCTATGGGGTCCATCATCGGGCATGAAATTACACACGCATTTGACATACAAGGTATGGTTGATATAGGTTTCGTTTATGTAAAGTTATGATATAATATAATATAATATAATATAATATAATATAATATAATATATATAATAATATAATAATATAATATAATATAATATAATATAATATAATATAATATAATATAATATAATATAATATAATATAATATATTCTACCATGACATCAGTAAACACTGGATTGTGATTGGTTAATTAAAGTCATTCAGAGGTATATAATCACGTTATACAGGTCTCTGTTTTCCGTGCGCAATCATACATGGTTTACGGTAATGCACTATTTTTGTCTGCCCACTAACATGGCGGACACCAAACAGCCTACCGATGCATCGATAAATTACGGCGATTTTACTGTCGGAAATTACACATTTGTCTTTAAAGATGGATTTAGCGATGACGGGCTCGACTCACTACTTGCGTAAATCACAGCAATAGGTGTTTATACATACAAAAGTACTTCGAAAGCATGGAAACAAATATTCAGTCGAACAAGATCAAAACATCGTCTGCTTTCCGAATAAAAATTCAGCAAAAACAAATATGTTTACGTTGATTATTTGTTATGTCAGAATAGATCCAGCAATAGACTGCTACATAATTTCCGTGTTAAATTTATTATCAGCTTTCGTCAACGATATCGCCAGTGATCTTGATCCGGTAACGGAGGATGCATTAACATCGAACGCCGAAGAAATTGTAATGCCTTCCGTCCACATAAATAAACAGTTGGGTTATCAATTCAAACAAAATGATATTTTGAAATTTGTACTGTTCAAATTTAGAGGTAGTAAAACACAATAACAGAATCTGCAAACCGTTCTGTTTAGCCCAACATATTTTTTTTCTAAAAGTATATAATATCGTTGAAAAAGTTATTTAGCTTAGTCATGATCCCTCTTATCCATTACATTGCTTGATCTAAAGTAGTCTATTAAAGTATAATTAATTACCTTACCGTGTTTATGCCAGAGGTACACCCTCATGTCCTGATCCATCCTTTCGGAAATATCACCACAAATCTGGCTCTTTGTCAACAGACTCGCGAACATGCCAGCGAATCCGATTCAATTTGAATTCACTACACTTTGAAGCCACTAGGTCACAAAACACTTTCCAAAATGTAGAAAATAATATCCGTAGAATCGAATTTGAGCACAAAGTAAACACATGAGTGTGTAAGAGTCACCACAGCTGTCGCACGCAGACGTAGAGGTGCGTGAAATCGTCAAGTTGACAGGGCGCAAAATTCAACAGTATCTAAATTCGGTACAACACGGACTTCTCGTTACAGCAAAAGCGCCCTACTCTTAAATTTTGTACCAGTACCAGTAATTAGATATCAAAGACTATCTCAGTCATACAATCAGGTTAACCTTGCGCAAACTGTCAGTGGCTCTCCTGTCGCATCTTTCCAAATGTAAACAATGACTTCGAGAAAAGGTCAAGGCCATGAGGTTGCTGCCACTATTCTGGTGGGGAAAGGGTCTACGGTGGAATTTTCAAATGTGAACCAAGCTTTTTAAACTTATTTGATATATGTTTTCCAACTTATCAGTTAATGATTGGTGATTGATGCATTGAAAAAACAAAACGTGATTTGTTATTACTGAATCTGGAGTTTGTTAGTCATTGACGGTTTGCCACCAAACACCCCGTTTCGGGCGATACCACTTGAGATTGGAATGCGAGGCCGCTTCACGTATTGACTCGTAACCAAAGAAAGAGCTCCACCTGAAATTGTTCATAAAATTGTCATGGTAGAATGGAGATAAACCTACTGTGTGGGAAAATCAGAGGTATATAACGAAATTATAATAGCTCTAAATTGTTCATTTAAAACCTCACGCTACGCGTTCGGTTTTAAATGAAATTTAGAGCTATTATAATTTCGTTATATACCTCTGATTTTCCCCCACAGTAGGTTTATCTCTATTAATAAATATAATATAATATAATATAATATAATATAATATAATATAATATAATATAATATAATATAATATAATATAATATAATATAATATAATATCATATCATATCATATCATATCATATCATATCATATCATATCATATGATATGATATGATATGATATGATATGATATGATATGATATGATATGATATGATATGATATATAATATAATATAATAGAATAGAATAGAATAGAATATACATGTATTATAATACATAATGCAACACAGCATAATGTAATGTAACATATGTAATTTTTATGTAATATACATGGAAATGTCTGTCTGTGAATCTATATTTTAAGTAAATGCATATACTATGTAGCTGATATCTGTGTTATGTTTGCAGGTCGCGAGTATGATCGAGTGGGTCGACTGGAGGAATGGTGGGATCCCCATACAGCTGCCAATTTCGCAGAAACCACTAAATGTATGAAAGGCCAGTACGGACAATTCCACAGAGATGGTTACAGGGTAGGTTTTGTGTGTGTTTGTGTGTGCATGACATGCACATGACATGCACATGACATACAGATGTAGTTGACATACAGATGACATACAGATGTAGCGTTTGCAATGGCAGTTGTCTTTTTAAAGCGAAGTTTGGAGAAAGTCGCCAAAGTTTGTTCTGTGTAATCGTCCCAAGGGGACACGAAAGGCCCAGTGGTACAAGTCTGAGCTATTCGATCTGCAGAGTTCTGACTCTTAATTGTACCAGCGGTTTGTCTGCTCCAAACTCGCTCAGTGGCAACCATCTCTTTATCCTTTTCCTGTTTTGAGCTGACAACCAGTTTGATTACTCTATTCTCTGCCTGATGAATCATATTTTGAATTCTTTTACTTTTCTCCTCAGGTTAACGGGACCTTTACATTAGATGAAAATATTGCAGACAATGGAGGGCTGCGAGCGGCTGCCTTTGTGAGTAGATGCACTGAGACCTGGCGAAAACAGTTACTTCTTAATATGTATTGCGATAACATGAGCGAGGTAGCAATACGCGATCTTTATGAAACATATGTCCTTTTTATTTTTTCACGTGTCACAAGCAGAAGTGAAAACAAGGTGTGTATAGGGTGCGTGTATAGGGATTGGGTGGGTGGCTTTATTGGTTACTAATTCTTGGAAAGGGGTGCCGGTAATACTTAGGACATGCCATCAGTCACTAGATAACATTTTTTTTAGTTATTTTCACTAGCGACCGATAGATCATGGTATTTCATTACTATATGTGTAGTAAATAGATGTATTATGACAACTCGACCTTTACATTGAAAACCCAACAGTAAATATACTGAATTACAGATTCGAGTTATCGTTTAATTATTTGCACACAATATAATTATTAGATTATTGAATACTAAAATGATAATTTTGTAACAATGTCCATACAATTAACCTGATGTGAACACTCATGTCCCCAGGCATATCACATGTGGGTGGATGAGAATAAAGAAGAGACGCCTCTACCTGGGCTGAATCTGACTCACAACCAGGTCTTCTTTGTTAGCTTTGCACAGGTAAGTCGTCCAGCATCCGACCCCCAACCTACGAGGGTGTTTCTATACCTCTCCATACATGATAGCTTGTTCTATGTGCATCTGTTACTGTTTATTGCAAGGTGGGATGGCGGGGTAGCCAAGTGGTTAAACCGTTCTCTCGTCACGCCGAAGACCAGGGTTCGATTCCCCACATGGGTACAATGTATGAAGCCCAATTCTGGTGTTCTCCGCCGCGATATTGCTGGAATATTGCTTAAAGCGGCGTTAGTCCATGCTTACTCATTCACTCATTGCAAGGTATTACAAGTGTTGATGCAAAGAAGCTACAGTGTAACCATAATCCCCTCATCCAGTCATAGAATCAATTGCTATACCTATCACAATGTTTGTTTCTTGTTTACCGCCGCACTCAGCAATATTCCATCTGTATGGCTGCGGTCTGTAAATAATCGAGACTGGACCTGACAATCCAGTGATCAACAGAATGCGCATCGATCCACGCAATTGGGATACGATGACATGTGTCAAACCCAGTCAGCGAGCCTGACCACCCGATCCCGTTAGACGGCCCCTTACGACAAGCATGGCTTACTGAGGATCAATTCTAGCCCGGACCTTCACGGGTGCTATCACAAATGTGTTATTAATACCATCTCCCTCCCGACATTTTTAATCAGTAGAATAGAGATCCAACGGACCAAATTATTTACAAGCATGTAACTAGGAGAGAAAGATATTTCAAGACGTTTCGCGTCTTTATATATGTATGCTTTACTCAAAGGACATGTTTTGTGATACAAATGTTTGATTTCCGTTTCAGATGTACTGTATATGGGGAGCGCGGGAGATACCCACATTACGTAACTTCACAGATAAGAGACCGCCTCCGTGGTGTAGTGGTTAGAGCGTCCGACCGGAGTGCGGAAGGTCGCCGGTTCGATTCCCGACCGCGTCATACCTAAAGACGTTAAAATATGGTACTTGTCGGTCCCTGCCTGGCGCTCGGCATTAATGGGTACAACAAGGACTGGTAGGCTCGGAGTCAGTATAATGTGTCGAGTGGGGTATTCATGCTTCACTGCGGCATGGGCCAGCACTATAAAACCAGCTGAAGTCTGGGCTAGTACTAGCAGCCGCACATACACACGCATGCACGTCGTCATATGAGCGAAATATTCTCAAGCACGACGTTAAACCCAATTTCACCTCACCTCACAGATAAGATGTTTAAAATACTGGTTTAAAATTCTTAACATGCCTAACCATCGCATTCCAAAACTGTCCTATAATATGTTGGTTCACTTAGATAGTATTGGCAAAGTAACTTGGGCATCAAGCATAAGATATACATTATTTTCTCACGGTTATGGGTATGTCTGGTTAAACCAAACTGTTGGTCATATTGATGTGTTTATTAATGATTTTCGCAATCGAGCTATTAAAATGTTTCACCAGGAATGGCAAACAAGTTTGAATAATAGCACACGCTATGATTGTTATAGGACATTTAAAACCTGACTACAACTAGAAATACATTAATCTGTACTTAGATGCAACGATTTAAGGTATAAGTTTATAAAATTTAGACTAGGTTTGCTAAATTTGATGGTAAATTAAGGAAGAAAAATGTCCATTGAGAGGAATCAAAGAATCTGTCCATTATGCAAAGAAGCAGTAGAAAACGAAATTCACTTCACTTTTATCTGTAAATCGTATGCTGACATTAGACAGAAATATATACCAGAGTATTACCTGTCAAAACCTCCCGATGTCGCTTTTAAATTACTATTATGTTCTTGCAATGAACAAAATATTAGAAATCTGTCATTGTTTATAAAACACTCCAGTAAGTTAAGAGATGAATTGCTGAAAAATTAGTTACAATTGACTTGTAAAACAATACTTACGTATAACTCTGTAAACTGTATGTGGGCCGGAGGCCTTGAATACAATAACATTCTTGTCTTTTCTTGTCTTGTCCACCTGGTTACCCAATCGCTCCAGAATATATGCTCAGAATATTGCGTTAGGTAGACATAACATTAATGTGTCGACGATGGTGATGGCAAGAAACGTAAAACAATAAATATATATTGAAAGGAATCAAGCATTACCCCGACATTAAACGTTGTGGCGGCGGTGGGATAGCCTAGTGGTTAAAGCGTTGGCTCGTCATACATCAGTAATAATTAGTGATTATCACAAACAATTTTCTTTCTTTTCGTCATATAATTTGTTACAATTCTCGATGAAATTTTGGGCTAGATTATGGGGCGCTTCTTTCACTGTTTGATAGTACAATACTTCAGTTCACAGGCCTACACAAGTGCATTTCTCAGGCGCCTCTATCACTTTAAGCAGCATAGAGAATTACTCAAGGTAGAAAATCAGTGCAATAAAATAGATTCGCACAGGAATATATATATGAAAAACTTTAGCAGCTAAATGATATGTGAAGCATAAATATGATGTCATTTTCTAAACTTAAACTTAGTCATTGCAGCAGCCATGGAAACGCAGCAGCGACCGAACACACAACCCGAACGAAACAGAAAAGTAAACCAACAACCAAACAAGTGAGTGACTTTAGTTTTACGCCGCTTTTAGCAATATTCCAGCAATATCACGGCATTGGACACCAGAAAGGGACTTCACACATTGTAGCCATGTGGGTTATCGAACCCGGACCTTGGGTGTGGCGACGAACGCTTTAACCACTGGGCTACCCAACCGCTCCACAAACAAACAAACCTGAAAGAAAGTCCTCCCAGTGCGGTTCTCGATTACGTTTGCAACTGTTAAACTGCGGCGTCATGCAACTGAACTGAAGCATTACAGACGGTCGACTGAAAGCAGGAGAATCACAGCTGTAGACGGTGTATTCGGTGTGTACCAGATCCATAGGGTACTAGGGTACTATACGTCAGGTCATACAGCAGCTCTCCAATACATTTATCATTTGAAGTATTGCGTCGGAATATCTGGCCAGCTAGCATGGTGTTCATGAGACAGCCCTTAGAACAAGATGGCCGTGATGGAACTGGAGTGTCAACTCACCATCACTGGAAAACTGACTGGTGCAGCGACGGGCCAATATTTATGCTGCATCTAGCCGATGAGAGTGATTGAGTGAGTATGGTTGGACGAGTTTATCAGGAATAGACAAAAAAACAAGTCATTAATGAACTGCTCCCATGAGGGTGTTTTACCCACTATGATGGAAACTATCACTTCATTTGGACCGGTTTAAGAGATGTGTTCCTTGATCGTGTCAATGGTGGGGCAAAGCTAAGACATGGCTAAACCTGTTCTTGTCTTTTGGGGAAAAGGAGAGGGGATTAGCCAAAGCCAATGTAACACCTTATATTCACTGCCACGCACTGTCATACCTGCCAAAGGGGCGGGGGGTAACCTTATGGTTGAGGACTCGGGTTTAATTCCCCACATGGGAACAATGTGTAAAGCCCATTTCTGGTGTCCCCCGCCGATATTTCTGGAATATTGCTAAAAGCGGCGTAAAACCACACTCACTCACTCATACCTGCCAAAGTTGGACCTCTGCGTCAGTTTAGTTGCCAGTGTCTGGTAAAGATGAATGGTGACACCCATGAGTGTGTAAAGCCCATTTCTGGTGTCCCTTCCGCCGTGATATTGCTGGAATATTGCTAAAAGCGGCGTAAAACCATACTCACTCACTCACTCATACCTGCCAAATTTGGACCTCTGCGTCAGTTTAATTGCCAGTGCATTGACAAGATGAACACTGACATCAAAAGCATTCATCAAAGAAAATCCAACAAATTGATGCAGCAACAGACGCTCTGATGATAGGAAAATGTATGGACGGGAACCAACGCCATGTGTGAGAAAAGGCCTTACACAATGCGCAAACCACGATTTTGGGAAGAGGAAATGTTTGCAATTAGGAAATCAAAACGACAGGCCATAAGGGACGAAATAGGAAATGTAGCTGTACCTCGCTTGATGTTAATCGGGTCAGTCTGTCTGCATTGAGGGACTACTTATAGTTCAAAGGACACAAAACAAAGGCACCTAAACCAACTTCTTAGCCGAAAGTGGCAAAGATTGTGTAATTGCGGCCTACTGGATTTAACAGTTAATTGTAAAACGCAGCATGTATTTGAATGAATAATTGGGGTGTTATCTTTTTGTTACATGGGGATTGCCTTACAATTATTTGTTACTGTGTTTAAAGTTGATGAAATGTCTGTGAAATAAATACATATTTCTCATGGTAAGGCATGGCTATGTTGTATTTATACCATTTGTCTACAGGTTACGCAATCGTGAAGCTCCAGGTTAAAATTGGTCTTCAGTTACCTATGCTTGTCGTAAGAGACGACTAACGGGATCGGGTGGTCAGGCTTGCTGACTTGGCTGACTTGTCATTGTATCCCAATTGCATAGAGTGATGCTCATGCTGTTGATCACTGGTTTATTTACAGACCGCCGCCATATAGCTGGAATATTGCTGAGTGCGGCGTAAAACAACAATCAAATCAAACCAATCGAAAACTGAGTGAGCAACTGAAATTTGAAAAAGCACCCATAAAATATTTGGCTGAATTCAAAGCTGCTGAGGCGATGTAAAACCCGCATGTCTTACGTCCCTGGGTGTTTTGTTGAATCGATATATACACCTCACTATAGAAAAAGTATGAAAAAAGTTAAGCCATGTTATCTTAACGGAATAAGTCATGATGTTCCCATCTTTTACTGATTAAGCTTGCAAAGGTATTGTAAAACAAGCTGTCAAATTCAAAAGATCATTGGCATGAGGTTACGCAACGAATAAACGCAATGGCTTTTGGGGGTTTTGTTGTTGAAAATTTCATCCCCAAAACGTAGCTCAACTTGCATTAACAATGCCGGAATTTTCTTTATTTTCTGGATGCCAGATCCATGTCGATACAATTCAAGTTAATGTTGTTATGATATGCTTCAAGCTGGTATTGTTAAAAATCCATCTTTGTCACATGTAATATTAACCTTAGAGATATAGCGAATGATACACGTGAGTCTAAACTTTCTCTCTCTCTCTCCCTCTCTCTCTCTCTCTCTCTCTCTCTCTCTCTCTCTCTCTCTCTCTCTCTCTCTCTCTCTCTCTCTCTCTCTCTCTCTCTCTCTCTCTCTCTCTCTCTCTCTCTGGTAAGTGGATAACACCATCTATACATGTGATTGTTGTGGCGGTGTGTGGTCATGTGCGTAGAGCTCAGGTCACAATGAGTTGAAATTAAGCAACGATAGTCGCGGAGAGTCCTCGGATGGGTGACGGTGTTTGGCAGCTTCAGTTTCTAGTATTTCAGTCCTACCCCTAGTCTGTCGTCCACACCCTGAAGCAAATATCCAAGAAAGCCCACGCAAGTCTAGAAAATGTGACAAGTTTAGATTTCCTCAGCTTTCTGAAAATGAAGAAAATCTCAGGGCTCCTTTTCATTATATTATAGTTTCTTTTACTATGAACTTTTTTCAGTAAAATATGTTCATTTCAGAGACTAGTTGTGAGTCTATCCTGCCCCACAACGAAGCACATGTGATGCATGTGGTCTCACCTTAGGCAAGTGAGTTTGTTCAAAATTGCCTCTGTCCACCCAGCAGTAAAATTGGGTACCTGGTATGATACGAAGGTAGACTGAATTTGAACCTTGAACGCCTGACAGGCGACCGGTTGTATTCTCCACATGGAGTGTTCTGTGCTGGTTGCCCAGGGGTAATATGTCAGCGCTTTGAGCATGCAATGTGCATGGATAAACGCGCAATATAAATGGACTATTATTATTATTGTTTGGATACAAACAGGAAATAGTGACGCTCTGAGCAACCGGTTTGGCAACCATTGTCCTTCCGTCCTGTTTTATTTCTGGTGATTTATTTCAATTTCTATGTAATCGAGAAATAAAATGTCAAAACATGTTTACAGTAGGCAAAGCAAACAAATATTGATAATCTCAAACCGTTTTTGTTCATTGTTTGCTATGTTACAGCATAACACTACCTCGTGGACTGACCCGTGAAGATCCGGGTTAGAACTGATCTTCAGTAACACATGCTTGTCGTAGGTGGCGACTGAGGGGACAGGGTGATCAGGCTCGCTGGCTTGGTTGACACATGTCACCGTATCCCAGTTGCGTAGATCGATGTTCATGCTGATAATTTCAGGATTGTCTGGTCCAGACTCGATTATTTACAGACCGCCGCCATATAGGTGGAATATTGCTGAGTGCGGCGTAAAACTAAACTCACTCACTCACCTTGTGGACTACTTTCTGAGCTTTGTCTCCGTCATGAGCAAAATACATCCGTCACCAGGCCTACCCTAAACAACCCACACGAGACCGTGAAGATTCGTCCACCAAGCGAGAGGGTTCAAAATGCAAAACCATGATACACTGTCTTGTAAACATAGTTGCATGTAGTATGCATTCTGAGTAAAAAACAACAACATTGTCCAGTTAAAACTTATAATTGTCTTCCTGTGAATGTTTTCGAGTTGGTAAGTATCGTAGTGATGCTAAATATGATATTATAGATATATGAATTAATGGTTATGTGTACATACATGTAAGTATTGTAAGTGTGCTTATCGTATCGTTGTAAATACGACAACGGGTATGTACATCGGGTATGTACATCTAAGTGTGCTTATGTCCATCTAAGTGTGCTTATTATAGTTGTTGTAAATACGACAACACTGGGATGTCCATCTAAGTGTGCTTATTATAGTTGTTGTAAATACGACAACACCGGGTATGTACACAACACCATCTAAGTGTGTAAATACGACTTATTATAGCTTATTATAGTTGTAAATACGACAACACCGGGTATGTCCATCTAAGTGTGCTTATTATAGTTGTTGTAAATACGACAACACCGGGTATCAATACATCTAAGTGTGCTTATTATACGACAACACCGGGTAAATGTCCATCTAAGTGTGCTTATTATAGTTGTTGTAAATACGACAACACACCGGGCTTATTATAGTTGTTGTAAATACACCGGGTATGTCCATCTAAGTGTGCTTATTAAGTTGTTGTAAATGCTTATTATATGTACATCTAAGTGTGCTTATTATAGTTGTTGTAAATACGACAACACTGGGGATGTCCATCTAAGTGTGCTTATTATAGTTGTTGTAAATACGACAACACCGGGTATGTACATCTAAGTGTGCTTATTATAGTTGTTGTAAATACGACAACACCGGGTATGTCCATCTAAGTGTGCTTATTATAGTTGTTGTAAATACGACAACACTGGGATGTCCATCTAAGTGTGTTTAATATAGATGTTGTACATACGACAACACTGGGGATGTCCATCTAAGTGTGTTTATTATAGATGTTGTAAATGAAACGTAAGTAATGAATAGTGTAACAAAGTAGGCAGTCCCGGGATGACCGGCTGATGACCCGACAGGGTCAGGGGCGAGGGATGGTATTTGGGTTCCGGCACGGAGAATAAACGACAGAAAGCTACACCCCCTGTGTTGTCGTATTTACAACGATACGACAAGCACACTTACACGTATGTATAACCATTAATTCATATATCTAGAATATCATCTATAACATCATTAGTAAATACGATACAAGTATTCGGATGCAGCTAAACATATACATATACACCATGACACGACAACAAGAATATGGGTATAGTTACACCAGTCGACTCATGTTATTCATGCTTCTCCTACTATCTGTGATAACATAAATGGTGAGTCAGAACAAATACGAAAGATTAATTTAATTAGAGCTGCAACTAAAGTCATCGTGAACATGTGTCTACGTCTATGGTTTGATAAGAATAAGACAAGGTTCATTTGAACAATGAAACAATGAAAAGGATATGGAAAGGACTGGGTTCCGGGTTTTCCATATATACTACATATACAAGTTTCGGTGACGAAACATAACTACTAAAACATTATTAAGGTTGCACATCTTCTTTATCTTACTACAATTGCTGGTTTAACTCGGTTTATACAAAAACAGAAGTGTAAAAAAGTAGCAAACTTTATATTGAACATTGTATAGCTATGACTATATCATAATTTTGCGTTAATGATTTACTATCAAAAAGAGATAATTCCAACTGTTTGCTGAAAAATGAGCATATCCCGGGACACAGGGAGCAGACCTTACAAACACATGTGAAGGCAAGATAATGAAAATTGTGATATAAGGCACCTTTCATAATTTATGGCTAGGGGTGTGGGGTGATGATGATATTTATGGAGATGCATGTACAATATGAATGCCTCCCCCTAAGATTTATGTAGAAAATAGATGACCCCCCTGCATGTTATGTAAAAAATCAATGAACCCCCCTCCCCCCTTTTATTTACAAACCGTCGCCATATAGCTGGAATATTGCTGAATGCCGCGAAAAACTAAACTCACTCACTATTCCTCGTTGAAGTGGGTAGAGTATGTGCGACGTGGCCTGACATGTGTTGCACTTGAATATCTCGGCATATCTACACGGCCTTCACCTGTCAGATAGTAATTGTTACCTGCTGGTTTCAGTATCGGTGACACACGTTAAAATAGTTTCGTGACTGGTTGTATTCAATCGGCTATCTATCTTTCCATCTATCCATCCATCCATCCACCTGTCCATCATCCATCCATCTATCAATCTATCTATCAATCTACCATCTATATATCTGATATATGATTTAAGAATTATATATATATTTCTTAACGTGTCACAATGAAGCTGCACACACAGGCGCACGGACACGCACAAACGCACACACACGGTGAAAAAGGACAGCTCTGCAATGTCAAGTTTTACGGATGTTGGTTTTGTTGTTATGATTCCTGTTCAAGTCTAGCGGGAGCGGTGGGGTAGCCAAGTGGTTAAGCGTTGGCTCGTCACGCCGAAGACCCGGGTTCGAATCCCCACATGGGTACAATGTGTGAAGCCCATTTCTGGTGTCCCCCGCCGTGATGTTGCTGGAATATTGCTAAAAGCGGCGTAAAACCAAACTCAGTCAGTCAAGTCTAGCGAAAAGGATGTATGTTTGTCCTGGTTGGGAGTTTCCAGTGCGCACATACACATATAACCCGAGAAGATCCGGGTTAGAACTGGTCTTCAGTAACCCATGACTGTTGTAAGAGGCGACCAACGGGATGGGGCGGTCAGACTCGCTGACTTGGTTGAGACATGCCATCGTATCCCAGTTGCGTAGATCGATGCTAAATCTTTGCTACTGCTGTTGATCACTAGATTGTCTGGTCCAGACTCGATTATTTACAGACCGCCGTCATACAGCTGGAATACTGCTGAGTGCGGCGTTAAACAACCAACCAACCAACCAACACATATACCCACAAACCTATGCGATCTTGGGTTCGAATCTTCGTAAACGTCGGAGAACTGCAACACACTAGGCTTTACTCCCACACTAAGCTGACACGTCCTGTCTATGTGTCAGAAGGCTGTTCACAACAGTGTTAAAAACAACGTACCGTGTTTTCTCTAATAAGTGGGCAAACATTCACGAAGCCTTTTAACGTTTTTGCGCATTAAACTACGCCGTATTGCTGTTTAACATAAAGCTGTGCACCCCACCCACCCCCCCCCAAAAAAGAAAAAAGAAAAATTCAAACGAAGGACCGCACTCACTCACTCTTAAGCTACTTGAGTGAAGATTATTGGGTCGCAGATGCTAGAAGTTGATTCTGGGCAGGGATTCTAGCCGCTGAGGCTAGAAATAGATATAGGGCGAATATCCTAGACATAGATGCTGTAAGTAAATATACTGAGGGAATCAAATAAGGGAACGCCACTTCATGGCATCGTTCCTATATTTATTATCGTTTTCCCCCACAGCGCTATTCAAAGCTGGTGATAAAAACTGGAAAGCATTAAAGGAACGCTTGAATTTTCCTGTGTTCCTTCATTTGATTCTCTCAGTATGTCAATCGGAGATGCTGGTCGTCAATGAAGACAGGGCTAGAGGTAAATGCCAGGCTTTAATGTCCGACATTGAAGTTAGACATGGATGCTTTGAGAAGACGCTGGACAACTGTAAATGATAGTCAGAAATGCCAGACAAAGATCCAAGACATAGATGCCAGACGTAAACATTAGACGTGCTAGACGTAGATACTTGACGAAAATCACCACTGATCCACAGCTGCAAATCTCTTGAGCAGACTAATATGATACTTATTTTCCTGGGCCCTTATTCTCGAAACGTTCGTAGCCCTAAGAATTCTTCACTTTGAACGTAGCCAATATGTTAATAATGGGCTTCAGAAGTTCGTAGTGCTACGACCGTTTCGAGAATAGCTAGCCAGATGTAAATAAACACTTAATAACGTATTAATTTTGACCAAGAAATACCTGTCTCTCAGCCTTGTATGTTTTATGTCATATGTCAAGTGTTATCCATGTAGATATTAGGGACAGCAAGCATGGTTGATATTAATTATCCTACAATGAAAACCTGTTCAACAGAACGCAGTATCTATTTCGGGCTCTGGTTTACCCAATATATATAGTTAATAGTCACCGAGACGGAGCAGGCGGTAACAAGGAAGTGTATCAGCTGTCATTGTCATTGAAGACACGGGGCATGCAGTTGCTCGTTGACATATATATCTACAAGTTGACTATGTAGATTACAACTCTCATACAGTGATACAGTGTTACGTGGGAGAGAGGTAAGATACTGTTTTCAGTAATAGTGCAGGAAGTGTCCGCGATTTATGGCTGTAGTTCTAGCATATTCACTATATGACTTCATGCGAACATTCAAAGCTATATGAACCAATTGGGACTGTGTAAGTACCGCTTTCTAAACCCCCATTGATCAATGGCTACTGACTGAACTTTGTACTGTGCAGTCGTCGTGATGGGGATTTCATTGTGGTCCACTGTCATAGCTGTTTAGCTACTGGGATTTTCGGTATGCGATGTTATTGTTTCGTTGTACTGCTTTGAAGCGCGAATGAGGGATTGCTTCTGTGCGGTGAAAAGTCGAGGTTTTATTTCACTGTGTCTAAATTTAGATAACAGCGTTGGGTAACTAGTGAGTGTTTTCTATACAGTTCGGGTTGGGGAGTATCTTACACACAGATCGGGTTGGCGAGTATCGTATTTACAGATCGGGTTGGTGAGTGTTCTCTATACAGTTCGGGTTGGTGAGTATCTTACACACAGATCGGGTTGGTGAGTATCTTACACACAGATCGGGTTGGTGAGTGTTCTCTATACAGTTCGGGTTGGTGAGTATCTTACACACAGATCGGGTTGGCGAGTATCGTATTCACAGATCGGGTTGTTGAGTGTTCTCTATACTGTTCGGGTTGGCGAGTATACACACAGATCAGGTTGGTGGGTATCTTATATACAGATCGGGTTGGTGAGTGTTCTCTATACAGTTCGGGTTGGTGAGTATCTTACGCACAGATCGGGTTGGTGGGTATCTTATATACAGATCGGGTTGGTGAATGTTCTCTATACAGTTCGGGTTGGTGAGTGTTCTCTATACAGTTCGGGTTGGTGAGTATCTTACGCACAGATCGGGTTGGTGGGTATCTTATATACAGATCGGGTTGGTGAGTGTTCTCTATACAGTTCGGGTTGGTGAGTGTTCTCTATACAGTTCGGGTTGGTGAGTATCTTACGCACAGATCGGGTTGGTGGGTATCTTATATACAGATCGGGTTGGTGAGTGTTCTCTATACAGTTCGGGTTGGTGAGTGTTCTCTATACAGTTCGGGTTGGTGAGTATCTTACGCACAGATCGGGTTGGTGGGTATCTTATATACAGATCGGGTTGGTGAGTGTTCTCTGTACAGTTCGGGTTGGTGAGTATCTTACACACAGATCGGGTTGGTGGGTATCTTATATACAGATCGGGTTGGTGAGTGTTCTCTATACAGTTCGGGTTGGTGAGTGTTCTCTATACAGTTCGGGTTGGTGAGTATCTTACACACAGATCGGGTTGGTGGGTATCTTATATACAGATCGGGTTGGTGAGTGTTCTCTATACAGTTCGGGTTGGTGAGTGTTCTCTATACAGTTCGGGTTGGTGAGTATCTTACGCACAGATCGGGTTGGTGGGTATCTTATATACAGATCGGGTTGGTGAATGTTCTCTATACAGTTCGGGTTGGTGAGTGTTCTCTATACAGTTCGGGTTGGTGAGTATCTTACACACAGATCGGGTTGGTGGGTATCTTATATACAGATCGGGTTGGTGAATGTTCTCTATACAGTTCGGGTTGGTGAGTGTTCTCTATACAGTTCGGGTTGGCGAGTATCTTACGCACAGATCGGGTTGGTGGGTATCTTATATACAGATCGGGTTGGTGAGTGTTCTCTATACAGTTCGGGTTGGTGAGTGTTCTCTATACAGTTCGGGTTGGTGAGTATCTTACGCACAGATCGGGTTGGTGGGTATCTTATATACAGATCGGGTTGGTGAATGTTCTCTATACAGTTCGGGTTGGTGAGTGTTCTCTATACAGTTCGGGTTGGTGAGTATCTTACACACAGATCGGGTTGGTGGGTATCTTATATACAGATCGGGTTGGTGAGTGTTCTCTATACAGTTCGGGTTGGTGAGTATCTTACGCACAGATCGGGTTGGTGGGTATCTTATATACAGATCGGGTTGGTGAGTGTTCTCTATACAGTTCGGGTTGGTGAGTATCTTACATACCGTTCTTGTTTTATCTGACATACATATCGGTGTGGCGAGTACTTGACAGTTCGTTTTTCTGTGTAACTAACAGTTCCGGTTTGTTAGTATATTACATTGTGTATGAAGTAACTCATATTTTCTCTACAACAGCGGTTGGTGAGCATCCTACACACAACATTGGATGGTAATTATTCGGCACAGTGTGCGTGTTAATGAGAATCTTAGAAACACCTATGATGGTAATCATCTTACATCGTGCCGGGGTGGCCGGTATCTTACATACAACACTGATGGTAATCATCTTACATAGTGCACGGGTTGGTCGGTATCTTACATACAACACTGATGGTAATTATCTTACATAGTGTCTGGGTTGGCCAGTATCTTACATACAACACTGATGGTAATTATCTTACATAGTGTCTGGGTTGGCCGGTATCTTACATACAACACTGATGGTAATTATCTTACATCGTGCCTGGGTTGGTCGGTATCTTACATACAACACTGATGGTAATTATCTTACATAGTGTCTTGGTTGGCTGGTATCTTACATGGCCGGTATCTTGGTTGGCCGGTATGTTACATACAACAGTGATGGTAATTATCTTACATAGTACCTGGGTTTGCCAGTATCTTGCATACATCCCTGATGGTAATTATCTTACATAGTGCCTTGGTTGGCCAGTATCTTACATACATCACTGACGGTAATTATCTTACACAGTGCCTGGGTTGGCAGGTATCTTACATACAACACTGATGGTAATTATCTGACATAGTGTCTGGGTTTGCCGGTATCTTACATACAACACTTATGGTAATTATCTTACATAGTGCCTAGGTTGGCAGGTATCTTACATACAATACTGATGGTAATTATCTTACATAGTATCTGGGTTGGCCAGTATCTTACATACAACACTGATGGCAATTATCTTACATCGTGCCTGGGTTGGTCGGTATCTTACATACAAAACAGATGGTAATTATCTTACATCGTACCTGGGTTGGCTGGTATCTTACATACAACACTGATGGTAATTATCTTACATAGTGTCTGGGTTCACCAGTATCTTACATACAACACTGATGGTAATTATCTTACATAGTGTCTGGGTAGGCCAGTATCTTACATACAACACTGATGTTAATTATCTTACATAGTGTCTGGGTTGGCCGATATCTTACATACAACACTGATGTTAACTATCTTACATAGTGTCTGGGTTGGCCAGTATCTTACATTCAACACTGATGGTAATCATCTTACAAAGTGTCTGGGTTGGCCGGCTTCTTACATACAACACTGATGGTAATTTTCTCACATTTATAGTGCCTGGGTTGGCTGGTATCTTACATACAACACTGATGGTAATTATCTTACATAGTGCATGGGTTGGCCAGTATCTTACATACAACACTGATGGTAATTATCTTACATAGTGCATGGGTTGGCAGGTATCTTACATACAACACTGATGGTAATTATCTTACATAGTGTCTGGGTTGGCTGGTATCTTACATACAACACTGATGGTAATTATCTTACATCGTGCCTGGGTTGGTCGGTATCTTACATACAGCACTGATGGTGATTATATTCCATAGTGTCTTGGTTGGCTGGTATCTTACATACAACACTGATAGTAATTATCTTACATAGTGCATGGGCTGGTCGGTATCTTACATACAACAGTGATGGTAATCATCTTACATCGTGCCTGGGTTGGCCGGTATGTTACATACAAAACTGATGGTAATTATCTTCCATAGTGTCTCGGTTGGCTGGTATCTTACATACAACACTGATGGTAATTATCTTACATAGTGTCATGGTTGGCCAGTATCTTGCATACAAGGTGAGGTGATATTGGGTTTAACGTCGTGCTTGAGAATATTTCGCTCATATGACGACGTGCATGCGTGTGTATGTGTATGTGCGGCTGCTTGTACTAGCCCAGACTTAAGCTGGTTTTATAGTGCTAGCTCACTGAGATACCATGCCGCAGTGAAGCATGAATACCCCACTCAGACACATTATACTGACTCCGAGCCGACCAGTCAATGTTGTACCCATTCATGCCGAGCGCCAGGCAGGGACCAACAAGTACCATATTTTAACGTCTTTTGGTATGACGCGGTCGGGGATCGAACCCGCGACCTTCCGCTCTCCGGGCGGACGCTCTAACCACTACACCACGGAGGCGGTCTCTTGCATACAACACTGATGGTAATTATCTTACATAGTACCTGGGTTTGTCGGTATCTTGCATACATCCCTGATGGTAATTATCTTACATAGTGCCTTGGTTGACCAGTATCTTACATACATCACTGATGGATATTAACTTACATAGTGCCTGGGTTGACCAGTATCTGCGATGGAAATTACAAACTGACGTTTCTTTTGCAAACAAAGAGAAAAGGACATACAGCACTGATGGTAATTATCTTACATAGTGCCTGGGTTCACCAGTATCTTACATACAATACTGATGGTAATTATGTTACATAGTGTCTGGGTTTGCCGGTATCTTACATACAACACTGATGGTAATTATCTTACATAGTGCCTGGGTTGGCAGGTATCTTACATACAATACTGATGGTAATTATCTGACATAGTGCCTGGGTTGGCCGGTATCTTACATACATCACTGATGGTAATTATCTTACATAGTGCCTGGGTTCGCCAGTATCTTACATACAACATTGACTGGTATGTATCTCCTGAACTGTTCAGTCTGGTTAATATCTGGTATGTGTTCGAGTTATAGGTATGTATGAATAAATGATAAGAGTCAAGTCTGAAGGCGACAAACAACGTCTCACGCTGTCAGGGAACAATGACGTCCAGATCAGCTTTCAGTCAAGCCGTATGACAACTGTTGCTTGTTAGGGATCCACGATTTTCTCTCCAGATAATCCCTTAGTGATAATCTGCAGGGTACAGCTTAATTAAGCCTTATACAACCAAACATAAAATGTGTTGTTTTAAGCGGTCTGTCTTTTGGGAGGCCTGTCTTATGGGAAGATACCAATCAGTCCATATAGTTTATGGGTTGAATAGTGGTATTATCATATTATAATAGTGGTATTGATAATGGTATTATTGTCCTGGCCCGACAATATGAATCGTCTATGAACACTCGAATCCTCCTTCTTCATTAACACACATTTTGCTGTTACCTATATATATGAAAGAGGGGTCGATAGGGCATTTTGTTGTTTTGTTGTTTCCTCAATCTAAGTAATACTCTGTACAAAATTTACGATATTTGTTTTTAACAAAATTTGACAGAAAAAAAGCTCGACTATGATGGCGGAACCAGCAGATACTGACCGTTCTGAAACAGAACCTGAGACAGATACGATTGGTGTAGATGTATTCAGTAGAGCCATACTAAGCTTGGTAAAGGAAAAAGAACTATTGCCTGAAAAGCCTCACACTGTTTATGAACGAATTAGTGGTGAAGAAGATGAAGAAGAAGAGGATATGCGCAAGGAACCCAAACAGGATGAGGAATCCCCATATTTGTCCTTTAAAACATGTCTCAAAGACTGCTTCAGGGAAGATATGAAGAACATGGTGCAGAGCATGAGGATATCGCAGATCAGTGAGAAGATCCAGCAAAACACGCCACCCCCATTGCCTCCTCCAAGACTTGGTGCCAAACCAAAGGGTGAGCGCTGTATCAATATTTCATTAGAAAATTCGTGATTTATTGCGCATTGTAGACCATCGGCCAATAGTACATTTAGGTATTCAGGTCCACAGATGACAGAGCTCCTGATATTGGTGCATGGGGTGTAAACTGACAAACAAAAGAAAGTACACACCCGGTGCTTTTGGATTACTTTCCAAAATGCGACGTAAATGTTTTCAAAAGAGTTTTTACAGTGATATATGTCACAGACTTTCCTAATATGTTGCCAAAACACCCCATATATCGTGCCCAATTGCGACATTGCCAGTCAAAATAACAACACTTTTCAAATAATCCCAAGACACCAGGTGTGTACTTTCTTTTGTAAGTCAGTTTATATAATGAATGTTTTTTCATGATTTCATCACGGCATATTGGCATCGGTACGTTAATAATATTCAATGCAGGATGGACATGGTATTTTCCTTGTATGTAGATTATATTAGAAGACTATTATATATTTTATAAACAAAGAGAAAAGGACATGCACCAGAGGTTACAGAATCTTTGATATCTGCCCACTTCAATATGGACTCTACGAGAACCACAGCGAGACTACACATTTATCAAAAATATGTAAATGCGGTTCAACACAGAAATTCAGTTTAAATAAGAAATAGGTATACATTTTAGGGCTATTCTGAATTCCTTTCTTGTTCATGAATATACTTTCATCGTTATACAAATTCAGTGTTAAAAAGCCTTGGATAAGAAACTGCTTGTTTTTCCCAAACATAGTCCAAACCAAATGTATGTAAGCTTAACCTCGGATACCTTATTAATCTAGCTATTTAGCTTCTTTGAACAACACAGTATAACCCTTATTCAGGTAACGATTATGAGGCATAGATTTCACCGTACAGTCATAGTAGCCGCTAGGGATGTAACGTTACATCGAACTATCGATGGATTCCAATTGTTGAGTCTCCGATAGCAAATAATCGATGGTAGAAACGAAAACTATCGATGCATCGATAGTATGTGTGACTATCGATAGTTTAGTAATTCACTTTCGTTGATAAATGCGCAGCGCAAAATACAGGAAGTACCAGATTTGTTCACTTTGAGTTACAGTTTCCCGCCTCTGTTACCTCTTAAACAAACTTGATCTGGGTTTGAAGTTTCTTGTCAGTTATTAAAAGAGACTGAAACTACTTCAACTTGTTAGTATTTCATATCAACTATATATTCATTTGGGAAATTACTTCAAATGAGACAATTCAAGGAGAGAAAAAGCTATTGCAATAGTATTGCAATAGTTGGTCGCAATAGACTCTCGCTATCGCAATAGTTGTTTCACCCTCAATAGTCACCCCTACTAGGCGCCAATAGCTGCAAAATTCCTGATGCGGCTTCATGCAACATTTACTCGCTCACTATAAGTGAAATAATGATCATCGATTAGCTTTACAATGATAAGTGATGATAACGCTTGCTTGGTAACAATGTTAACATCCAGACCGAAACATCGCATCTCTTGTAATAAAGAAGTTGTCTATCAATAAAACTTGTCCTTCTTGAACGTACCAGCTCTGGCGAATCTCATCGTATCCTGGTTGCATAGATCGATGCTAGCAAAGTCAATCACCTGATTGTCTGGTCCAGCTTCGATTGAAATAGAATGTAGTCGTCATTAAATAACAAAAGAAAACAACCGAACAAACAACTTAAATTAAGCAGAAATTTATTGAGCATATGCTCCATTTTCAGTTACAAATGAACACCAGGCAGACGCAGATGTCCCGACAGAGTACGAACCAGTGACTATGCTTGTCATGCATAACGAGGATAGCAATAAGCTATCCCACCTTAAACAGTCCGATACTTGTAGGAAGAGGCTGACAGATATCCTCAAGAAACACCGAGCAGCTATACAGTGGGCCAACGTAACAGCCGACCGCATTGTTGCACTGGAAACAAAGGAAGGCCCGCGAATTTCATCTCAGCTAGACATACAGTTGTGGAGAGAAAGTGCTGAGTCAGCAATAAAGGGTTTCCTTGACGACATCCTGGTGTTGAAGGTTCCACTTATGCCAAGGACATGTGCCAAAATAAAGAATTCCGAGTTCCCAATACAAAATCCTAACCCAGAAGAAATGAGTATTACGCTGTCCAACGATCTGGTTACCCTGGTTGGGTCTCATACGCATGTACATCAGGTAGCTGAGAACATCACGGAACTAGTTCGGAAGGTCGAAGGGGACATAGACAAAGAAATGCTTCCAGTTGCTCAACAGAAGCTAGTCGTTACAGAACTGAAACCATGGCAGTTCAAGTATTTGCAGATCATCGAGTGTTCGGTCTTTCTGGAAAATAAATACCTGGGTCTTACTGTAGAGATCAACGCAGAAGGTGGAAAGGTTACCATATCTGGTCAAGGAACAGACATAATGAATGCAAGGATTAAAATTGAAGAAACCCTTAAAAAGGTTCGGAGTTCAACTCTCCCGAACGTGCATAAGATTTTGCTGTTCGCGTTCACTCGTGTGGAATTCCAAAATTACATTCGGGGCAAATTCGCGGCCAAGGATCTGCGTGCAGTGATCGAGGTTCTCTCGGGCGAACTTTGGATTCACGCGGGCGATTCGGCGACGGCCTCGGCTGCATCCACAACGATCATCGAGTCGGTGAAGGTGACCTACCTGAAGACGGACATGTTAACACGGGGAAAATGGAAGACGCTCATCGAGGACATACACCAGAGAGTTAAAGAGCCGTTTATCATCGACAGATTAAACGAAGACGAACCTGCCGTTATGGCCTGTGCTGCTGAGGTTCAGGAGACTGTCATGAAGATGTTGAAAGAAGCGGCTGAAAGAAGCAGTATGTACGAGAGGAAACTCATCTTCGAGAGAGGGATATTCCTTGCCATTACCCGCTGTTGTTCTGCTTCCATTGAAACTATTAAGGCCAAATATGAGGTGGATGTTTCTTTTGATCATGCCTCTTTCTTGGTGAAGGTTGTTGGACCAAAATCACAGCTTAGCAGTGCCATAGGCGAGTTGCAGTCGTTGAGTGATGACGTTGTCGTGAAGTATTCCAGTTTGGATAAACCGGGTGCTGTGGAATTTCTCAAGTCCCCATCAGGGAACAACATGATGAAGGTGGCTGAAGATGCACATGCTTGTGTAATAGATATTGAGGAAGATACGCCTCCTATAGGTAAGTATATTTGATATCTTTGTGTAAAGCTGTCTTAAACATATCTTTCATCAGAGAGAGAGAGAGAGAAAGAGATAAGGAGAGAGAGAGAGAAAGAAAAGAGAGAGAGAGAGAGAGAGAGAGAGAGAGAGAGAGAGAGAGAGAGAGAGAGAGAGAGAGAGAGAGAGTGAATTGTCTTACAAATATCGTTATTCAACTGTGTGAGTGAATTGTCTGACACATATCATGGTTATTCGACTGAGTGAGTGATTGTTAACATCTAAGGTTATCCTGAGAATCGAATCGAATAATTCAACCTTATCTCGGAGAAAGTCCCAAAATGAAATACACGTTCATATATATACACTTTGGTAAACCCTAGGTCATGGGGGAGGAGCTCTCAGACCAGCATCTTGAGCTGCGACTGACAATTAACCCCATGGCACTGGGGAACCATTGCGGGTGGCGGACGACATGTAGTAATATGTCCACACCCGTGAAGATGCGAGTTAGAAGTAGTCTATAGCAACCAATGCTTGTCGAAAGAGACGACTAACCGGGTGGGGTGGTCAGGCTCACTGATTTGGTTGATGCGGGTCATTGTATCCCAAGGGCGTGGATCGATGTCCATTATGTCAATCACTGGATTGTCTGGTTCAGACTCGATTATTTACAGACCTCGATCGTATAGCTGGAACAGTGCTGAGGTTGACGTTGAACAACAAACAAACATACAAAGAAATACATGATGACATGCGAACATCCCCCACCCCATCCCTCCACCCTCCACATGGGTTTTGCCCAAATTCTTTGTACTCGTCTCAAACACATTTGTTCAACATATCCCGGATTACCAAGTATACGTGCAAAAACATTATCATTGGATCCTAGGCTGACATTTTCACGAATAATATGTGATATTAGCTGACATGGTCATGTTTTTTTTCTAGGTTCAAGGTCTAATGAGGAAATTGGAAACGTTTTGAAGGCCAAGGTGACAGTTGTCAAAGGGGATATCACCAAACAACTTGTGAGTATTTGTAACTTGATTCCAGGTTCGGTTTCAATCAACACACTGCTACAGCATGGAACATGATGCAGTTCTTTCAGGTGGTTGGTTTGCTGCTTCATGCCGAACAGCAATATTCCTGCTATATGTCGGCGGTCTGTAAATAATCGAGTCTGACCAGACAATCCAGTGATCAACAGCAAGAGCATCGATCTACGATGTCAACCAAGTAAGTGAGCCTGTCCACCCGATCCTGTTAGTCGCCTGTAAGACAAGCATGGGTTGCTGAAGACCAATTCTAATACCGGATCTTCACGGGCGTGAAATTCTGTTAACATTCCATGCTGTTGTACGTTTCGCAGTTCTTGCTGCAAAATATAATCTGATATTTGCTTTGATACGGTTAACCCAGTCAACCGAGGGGCCATGATTCACTCTGCGGGATGACTTTTTTAAGACAGTCAGGCATATCGTGAGTTCGAATTCCAGATTCTCAGTATTTTAGCACCGTCTTAAATGACTAAACATAATCGCACATCCTTTACGACATTCCTTCCACATCTAGCAGAATGGAAATATTGTTCAAAGCGACAAAACACCCATGATGTTTGTTGCTGAAACTGCGATAAGGTGCATCACACGAATAACTCTGTGAGGATTTCCGGGTACAGCAGATACTGATTGTCGAATGACCCAACGGAATTAACAAGCTTGGTGACTGTCCGTGCATGCATGCTAGTGCCATCATCCCTCGGATCCGTAAAGATCCGGGTAAGAATCGATCTTCAGCAAATGCAAGCTTGTCGTAAGAGACACCAAGCCTGATCCTCCGATCCCGTTAGTTGTGTCTAACGTCAAGCATTGGTTGCTGAAGACTGAACCGGCTGTTGAGAAACACCCAACTTATTTTCCCTCTGTCGGGAATAAAACTCAACTAAGATAGATGTTGTAGGTACTATGACGTGGTAAGTTTAAGACACCTTAACAATGCCTCTTAGGCAGTCGTAGGTTTAGTCGTAAGTCGCTAATGCTAATACAGCTCCGAGAACTAACCTCTACTTATGTCATTTGTGTCCAGGTGGATGTGATCGTGACGTCCGCCAGTAAGAACCCTACATATAAGGATGGAACACTAATAAAAGCAGTATCGGTGGCGGCAGGTGCCGGCCTTCAGAAGGAATACAAGAAGAAGGTTTCTAAAGGCGTGGCATACGGGCAACTTACTGTGACGTCAGGCGGAAATCTTAGGTGCAAAAGTGTCTTCAATTGCTGTCTTCCTGCCTGGGACACGGTGAAGGGGAACATTAAGGTAAGCTGAGTTTGGGCCTTTTGACCAGAAAACTGTCAACGTTTCACAGTATCCATACGGTTCTCTAACCTTTCGTAAATTAATGTCTGGGAGTTATGATAGTGCAAAAGTCGCTTCATGGAACGGGCGCTAGAAAGATAATATTACCAACTGTGCGTCGTATATGCAACAGAATTTGAGGTGTGGATTTCAATTTTGGATAAAGGTTATTCATGTGTTCATAATACACCTGGATACAAGTTATTCACATGTGGAAAGTGCACCTGGATACAAGTTATTCATGTGTGGATAGTACACCTGGATACAAGTTATTCATATGTGGATAGCTAGTGCACCTGGATACAAGTTATTTATGTGTGCATAATACACGTGGATACACGTTGTTCATGTGTTCATAATACACCTGGATACAAGTTATTCATGTGTGGATAGTGCACCTGGATGCAAGTTATTCATATGTTCATAATACACCTGGATACAAGTTATTCATGTGTGCATAATACACGTGGATACACGTTATTCATGTGTTCATAATACACCTGGATACAACTTATTCATGTGTGGATAGTGCACCTGGATACAAGTTATTCACATGTGGATAGTGCACCTGGATACAAGTTATTCATGTGTGGATAGTACACCTGGATACAAGTTATTCATATGTGGATAGCTAGTGCACCTGGATACATGTTATTTATGTGTGCATAATACACGTGGATACACGTTATTCATGTGTTCATCATACACCTGGATACAAGTTATTCATGTGTGGATAGTGCACCTGGATACAGGTTATTCATGTGTTCATAATACACCTGGATACAAGTTATTCATGTGTGGATAGTGCACCTGGATACAAGTTATTCATGTGTAGATAGTGCACCTGGATACAAGTTATTCCTGTGTTCATAATACATCTGGATACAAGTTATTCATGTGTGGATAGTGCAGCTTGATACAAGTTATTCATATGTTCATAATACACCTGGATACAAGTTATTCAGATGTGGATAGTACATCTGGATACAACTTATTCATGTGTTCATAATACACCTGGATACAAGTTTTTCATTTACGAATAATACACCTGGATACACGTTACTGAGATGTGGATAGTACATATTGCTATGCAAATTATTCAGATGTGCATAGTACACTTAAAAACATATTTTGCAGTCAAGGTGAAAAGAGGTGAAATGAATGTGGTGAGATCAGGTCAAATGAGTTGGGTGGAATGGAATGTGAATACATGTGACTTAGGTGAGATACATACGAGGGTCGGTCAAAAAGTACGTAGCCTAACTATATTCTCAATGTCCAATGTTTGAAAAGCTTCCATTTTAGTTTGTAGGAATCATTAGCAAAGTCGTATAAAAAATTTCACATATGTGGGTAATGTGATTAACGAGATATTAGTCATCACAACACATTGGGGTATAATATTTCTAGAAAAAATGCAGAAAATGAAAAACGATCCGTCATTTAGTACCTCTTGGATAATGGTATGCCGTAGATAATGTCGTATAAAATATGTTAGTATAGTATTGGATGACTTCCCGTCATAATCAACATTCAAAGATTTGGATTGCTTGATTTATGTTTAGACAGGGCTGTTTTTTTAAGGACACACCCATTTTAGTCTTTCAAAAACATTGTGTCTAGATATTCAAGCTGGCCCTGTTTACAATATACAGAGAGTTGACACTTGTGTGACCATTCAGTATTTACTTTGAACCTTTAGCATCATGTGTGAAAAAGTCAAAACATTAGAATAAGTTATGTCCTTATGAAATCGTCGTCTGAACGGGGGTGGGTAGTGTCTCCAAAACAAGCTGTTTCAGTAAACATGAAAGGGGAATCACTTTAACAAGCGATTGTACTTTCAAATTGCTTTTTTATCCACTTTAATATCTAAGTTTGATTCTAGCGGACGTCTACCTATCTCAAACACACAAAATGTTTCTTGCATATTTTGTTACCTGAAGTTTGTGGTGCATTTATTCCAGATTTTGCGCTTTTTGGGGGTACCAAGATAAAATTTCAAACAAAATGGGGATCGTAAGGCTGAAACGTAGCAAAACCAATTTGCTTGAGGTTGACAGATAATATGTAGAAAAATAAAACATAAGAACAGCTGCATTTGTATCATTTACTAGGTCAGGCTCACTACTTTTTGACTGTCCCTCGTATAAGAGAAAAGGACTGCAATTTATGTATTTGAAACGCGTGTTTTCAAACCCGTCAATGTATGAGTATGTGGCAAAGGTGTCCTTTCAGTTGTATATTGAATGGAAAAAAAACTGACGTCGATTGTAGACGATTGCAAATTTGTTGAAATGTTATCTAGACATGAATAGATTCAGGGCGACTCCAACCCGCAATCAATGGTTTCCGGAAAAGCTTAGGAATGCAAGAGATGAGTTTTATGAAAGTCGTACAGCCAGGTGAATCCGCGCCTCAATTCACCGTCATCCCTGTTATCAGTGAGTGGTAGAACCACCATGCTGGTAGAATAACAACACTTACTGTTTCATACCAAATACACTCTTCAAAAAAGAAAGAAAAAAGAAACGTATAAGCCATTTATTTTAAGTTTAAGAGCAATTATTTCGGTCCACAGTCGGAATTATGTGACGTGCAAGGACTTCGTTGATGTACCGATTTGCTGTCAAATTCACATGACCCACCACTAAATCAGATCTTTGTGTGCTGGATATCGCTCCTCACACCATGATACTTTCTCCACCGAATCTGTCGACCTGTCGAATGCAATTAGGGGCAAAACGTTCATCGGTAAACACGCCGGTGAAGAAGAAATCGTGATTCATCACTGAGCCAGACTCCAGTTTCTAAGGTTCCAGTTCCGGACTTTACGATACCACTACAAGCGATTGCGTCGATGGAAGTCTCTCAAAACAGGGGCGACAACTGGCCTTCTTGGTCGAATCCCCACTTTATGCAATCGATTTCTGACAGTTTGGTGGGAAATTCTTCTCAAACCAGGGATGCGTTGTGCAGTCTCCACGGCTGTGACAAGACGATGACGCAAGTGAGCAGCCCGGATTTTGCGGTCCTGGACTTGGGTGGTGACTCTTAGTAGGTCACAGGCAAGATATGGTGCTCTGATGAACGTTGAAATGTCGGGCAATTGCAGACTGCGACTCCCCAGCTTCATGTTGATGTTTCGATTGGCGGTATTCAGATGAGGCAGGATGATTTCCTCTTTTCCAGGAAAAACGAATGACAAACTTAAACACACCGTTTGCCTTTTTATAGTGGTCAATACCGCATGTTTTTCCGCTTACTTGCACGTGCAGTTTGCTTTGCATGTTTTCATGGTGACGTTTTGGCGAATATTTCTTCAAACGCTTCTAAAACAAGGGGAAAAAGTCAACATTGCCGCGTTTTGGCGCTGTTTACAAAGATGACGTTTTCACTCAAAGATGACGTTTTTGGAAAGAAAGAGTATATTTGTATTGTTTTTTCCGCAGCTACACGAGTCCAAATTTCTTTTTTATTTGAAGAGTATAGTTGCATTTTCACAACAAAGGCATGCACTACTTTCTTCTATAGGAGGTTTAGACAAGGAGCCTCTCTACCAACATGCTTCTTCAAATGTGTTTTTTTACCTGTAGGTCTTCCAGAAAGCAGTTTTGTCTTGCCTTGAAACGGCCAACGTCTCCAACTACACTAGCATAGCGTTCCCGACGATGGGTTGCGGTCGACTCGGATACCCTCCTCATTTAGCTGCCAAAGCTCTGTTCGATGCATTCTCCTTGTTTGAAAGGACAACCAAGAGTGGCTTACAGGAAATAAATATCCTGGTCTACGGCACAGAAGAAAAGATATATAAGGTACTAGTGAGACATAACCGTCTGTCTTGGAGACATTGCAGTTGGTGGTGGAACATTAAGAATAATTGATTAGGCTTAACACTGCTGTGAAGTTATATCTCGATAATGTCAGAGCTAACATTTTAATGTAAGACTAAAGCAGAAAGAAACATCCTACTGCCGCGAATATCATTACTACTACCACAATAACAACTACCACAACAACAACTGCTACGACGACTACCACCACCACCACCACCACCACCACTACTACTACTACCACCACCACCACCACCACCACTACCACCACAACCACCACCACAACCACCACCACTTCTACTACTACCACCACCACCACCACTACTACCACCACCACCACTACTACTACCACCACCACCACAACCACAACCACAACCACAACCACAACCACAACCATCACCACCACCACCACCACCACCACCACCACCACCACCACCACCACCACCACCACCACCACCACCACCACCACCACCACCACCACCACTACCACCACTTCTACTACTACCACCACCACCACTACTACTACCACCACAACCACAACCACAACCACCACAACCACCACCATCACCACCACCACCACCACCACCACCACCACCACCACCACCACCACCACCACAACCACAACCACAACCAAAACCACTACTACTGCCGCCACCACCACTACTACTACCACCACCACCACAACAACAACAACAACCACACCCACCACCACCACCACTACCACCACCACCACCACCACTACCACCACCACCACCACTACTACTACTACCACCACCACGACCTCCACCACTACCACCACCACCACTACTTTTACTACTACCACCACCACCACCACTACCACAACCACCACCACCGCCACCACTCCTACTACTACCACCACCACCACCACCACCACCACCACCATCATCACCACCACCATCACCACCACCATCACCACCACCACCACCACTTCTACTCCTACCACCACCACCACCACCACCACTTCTACTACTACCACCACCACCACTACCACAACCACCACCACCACCACCACTACCACCACTTCTACTACTACCACCACCATCACCATCACCACCACTTCTACTACTACCACCACCACCACAACCACCACCACCACCACTACCGCCACCACTACTACTACCACCACCACTACTACTACTACTACTCATGGTAGTAGTAATAGTAACAATAGCAGCAGTGGTATTAGTTGGTAGAAGTTAACGTTTTAAGTTTTCAGTATAAAGTGCAATAATAAAACTGAAGGAGTTGTCGTTAGTTATTGTGCAAATAATTAGTAAATCTTCTTGTGTGAACGTTTTAACGACACATTTTGTTGGTTTCAGATATTTGAGAATGAGAGAAACAACAGGCTCCTTGGAACAGTTAAACGGTCGAAGGGTAGGACTCAATGATACTATTTCGATTCGAAATGCCTGTGTACTTATTTGGTCCAGATTTCTGTTTGTTTGAAAAGGATCACATGTTTGTACGCGTGACTCACGGAGAGGGTTACTATAGGGCCTGTAAGTCTCGCGATGTGCTACTGCCGGTACTAAGCTGATTCCCGGCTCAATTGGCGTGCTTGGCTGTCACAGCTGTTCACAGTCGTAATAGTTGGCTAATTTAGGGATAGTTAGATCGGAAATTTGTTATTCCTGCAAGGATTATTGGTTCCTTACAGTCAACTGACAACCATGAGACCATTCGAAAGGATATGAAACGTTGTTTGTCACCGAAAGTACTAAGGTCTCGGGAAGTGTCGTGACCTACTTACGGGCCCGATACACTACCGGGAAATGAGAACGTGCTCGTGTTTGAGGCGGCTAAAAATGAAATAAACAAAATACATGTACTGTTATTACATTGCAATGTATTTAATACAGGCATAATACTTGTGTTTATGGACCGTAAGTTAAGTGTTTCGGCGATGTTTCAGCCAATAAATATAAACGAAAATACACACCCACAAGAAATCTCCACTAAAAGGTTGCCCAACTCCGTTAATTGAGTACAATTGTTAGTTTCGCTCCCTTTAATTACACAAAAACAAACGTGTGAAACAGTAGCAAACGTATATGTTGGCCATTGTACAATTCCGACCTCATCATAAGCATGTGTTTAAGAATCTCTATCAAAACAGTGATGATATCAGGTGTTCGCGTAAAGTTCAGCGTATTCTGCCCCATCGGTGGCACCCATGCATCATACACACACGCAAAGGCTAGTCAATTGTTCAGCTGAAAACGTATGGTATTATATTTGTTATTGCTGCGTCAAATTTCCTCCACCTGTCTACTGTACAACTTTAACGTTTTGGGAATGTTTGAAGCTTTCTATACAACATTGATTGAAGTGTATACTTTCAGTTTATGTATACAGCCCGTACTTATCAGTATATTAGAGACTTATGTAGATGTCTGTATTCAGATGTTGGTGATGGAGATGTCACGGGTGTCGAGATTACAGTCAAAGTCGGCGAGCTGTCCAAAACCATGGTATGTTCTCTCTGTTAAGGGGCGGTGGGGTAGCTGAGTGGTTAAAGGGTCCGATCGTCGCGCCGAAGACCCGGGATCGATTCCCCACATGGGTTCAATGTGTGAAGCTTGGCGGGTGTCCCCCGCCGTGATATTGCTGAAATATTGCTAAATGCGGCGTAAACCTATACTCACTCACTCACTCGGTGTGTGTTAAACTTACAATATTAGTTAATATTTTGCAGCTGACCAGTCATTGTTGTATTCCCTAGTTGGGCAGCAGCAAGTCCCATGTATTTTGTTACCACACAGACGGGATTCGAACTACCGACCTACCGCTCTTGGACAGGCACATATCTACTCATCCTCTATATAGCCCTATGCAGAAGAATAAGTGAGTGAGTGAGTTCAGTTTTACGCCGCTTTTAGCAATATTCGAGCAATATCACGGCGGGGGACACCAAAAATGGGCTTCACACATTGTATCCATGTGGGGAATCAAACCCTGGTCTTCGGCGTGACGAACGAACGCTTTAACCACACTGCTACCTCTCCGCCCTACAGAACAATAAGGATTTAATGTCAATGCATACTGACTGATTCAGGCATCCCTTCACGAAAATTAATGTCTGAGGGAAAGTACCCGTGAAGATCCGGGTTCGAATTGGTCTTTAGTAATCCATGCTTGTCCTTAGAGGCGACTAACGGGATCGGGTGGTCAGGCCTGCTGACTTGGTTGACCCGAAAATAATCGAGTCACCAGGCAATCCAGTGATCAACAGCATGAGCATTGATCTACGTAATTGGGATACGATGACATGTGTCAACGAGCCTGACCACCGATTTTACTCACGGGCTGCGCGACAGACTATGCATAGCAACTGAGTACTGTATTCTCATGGAACAGGCAGATGTCATAGTGAACACGACCAACAAGGACTTGAGACTCAGCCAGGGAGCGGTTTCCATGGCGATATCTACAGCAGGGGGCCCTACCATACAGAACGAGTGCAACAGCCGTTACCGCAAGGGCATCAAATTCGGCGATGTCGTGGACACAGGGGGAGGTAATCTACGCTGCAAGAAGGTGTACCACACATGCCTCCCAAAGTGGGAGGATTCAAGCGATGCTTTACAGGTGGGCCCTCAGTAATGACCTGATGTAGTCAACAGGCCGTTTGCTGTAACATCGTAACGATGATATACATATGTGTGCGTGCGTGCGTGTGTGCGTGCGTGCGTGCGTGTGTGTCCGTGTCCGAATAGCAACAAGTTGTATGAAAGATATTTATTTGTCGACACCATAATTAGACGTTGACATAACTTAACCTATGGTTAGAGATGCCCGTATTATTGCTTTTCGGATAATTATAATGCAGACAACGGTATGTGCTCTATATCTCTTTACTATACAGTACAATACAGAGATTCAAAGATGAGTTGAAAATGTTTACATTTTACGTTTATGATTATTGCAAATTGGATGGGGAGGACTCTTTTTACAGTTTCAAAAACAACAACTCCACACACAATAATTGGCGGACCTTTCTGAACGGAAAATGGAGCACTTATTACAGAAAAGTGTCCACCATTTCAACCATCTTAAAGGACTTAAGTCGAAAATATGGTCAATTGTCAACAAGAACTTGCAATTCTGAAGTTGGTATCTTTGCGACTGTTGAAGGATTGTTTATACCTCATGGCAATGTCTGAGATTGTGGTGACGAGTTGGTATGGAAAAATAAAAACAACTTTCATGCCATATATTTCTTTTTAGATGTATATTTATTTTGCATTTCATTGTTACTATTTCGCAGCAAGCGGACATCAGTGTACATTCTTTCAAACATATAAACGTGCACTTCATATTCAGTATTCTTTAAGAACTTGGATACACCGATGGAATCAGTGTTTAGACGCGGGTTCCGATACCTGATCAGGATGCTAACAAATTACTTTTTTCTTATGTAACCACTGAGGATCTAATCAGTATCCCAGAACATCTGTCTACTGAGCAGTTACAGTCACTGTGGTTATCAATATCCTTTCACTTCGAAACTTGTTTATGACTGAAAGTTTCTTTCATTTTTAACACGGGTCACAATCAAAACACGCCAGTGTAGTCTGTACTCACGGTAAAAATAGAAAGATCTTTGAAATGATTTAAACAAATTTTATTCATCATGAGTAATGAAAATGATTGGCAAACAAGCCAAAGGCTTATCTTAATGCCGCCCCAATACAACAGCATTGATTATGTACATATGTATGACAGTTCAACAGTAAATAATTAAGTGACATTGAATCTGATGAATGAAATAAAGGTTTACAGTAGGTTTACAGTTATGTATTACATTGTGTTTCAGTACATTACTTCTTAAACTTATTTATTATTATATATTTTTCGATAAAACAATGAACAGATTTAACAATTTGCAAATTTTAAATTTCCGATGATTGAATATTTCCACATAGTACTGATTTGAGATTGTATCCATTTCTATGAAAATGGATATCATTTCTTAAATTGTCATAATTTGGACACAGGAAGAAATAGTGTAAATTATCTTCACAAAATGCACCACAGGACCAAGATGGGTCATTAGATATAAAACGATTAACTTTGTGCGAGTTTAGATCACTACATCCTAATCGAAGTCTACAGTGCATAATTTGATAGAATCTGCTTCCAGAATTTGGATCATAGGCAAATTAATACCTGGGTTGTGTGAGATTTTATTTGTGAAAGATTTAGGAGATTGTATTTGTTTAATATCAAGAAAGAATTTGATTAAGATCTAAGAAATCACCAATGGAGAGTATTATTCTTAGTAGAAACATAACAGTTGCTTTAAACCTCTGCTTTCAGTTTTTGATAAAGACTGTGGACGCGTGTTTACAACGAGCACCTTCCAGAGGCTACGGGACCATCGCTTTCCCGGCCCTCGGGACCGGCATACTACAGTACCCACCCGAGACAGTAGCCCGGGTGTTCAAAGAGAGAATAGCCGCTTTCTCCACAGATAACCCACTGACGTGTCTGAGGGAAGTGATCATTGTATTGTATCACAAGGATGCGAAAACAACAAAGGCTTGTATATTTTACACGTCTAAGTGATACAGCCAAAGCTGGTCAAATCGTCGTTCTGGGGCCATTATAACTATAATTCGTAGTTCGAGATAAGCAGGGCAGTGATCCACATATACTCCTACAGCCCTAGGGATCATAAACTTGCAGTGTCGAATTACCCCTCTTTCGAGACAAGTGGAGTTTTTATATTAGTTTGGAAAGATAATACAATTTGTTCAAAAAGAATTAAGTTGCATAATGAAAAAATAATAAAATAAAAAACTCACATAACTTTCAATGTCAAAGGATAAATTACTGTGTGTTTCGACAGTCTCAAAGTCATTTTCGGAATTAGAAAACTATGAAGACACTGTACACCTTCGACCTTACTGTCTCGCGGGAAGCCTATAGGCTACCATTCGGAAAGTAAAAGAACATTCTGCTTTGGTAACGATGTATACTGAGTCAAAAAAGAAACTTCACATTCTTTCTTAAGGGCAATTAAAAAAAACAAGAGATGGTAAGATGGTTAAATTGTTACTATTTCATTGCTGAGATCTGTGTGACACTGACAGTGCCATAATCAGTTCCATTAGGCTACACCGCCGTTCCAAAACATGGGTATACAGAATGTCAAGTCACAAGAATAAAAATGCGAAATTTCTCAGTTCAATATCGTGTATGGCTGCCCCGCGCATTCACCACTGCCAAACACCGTCTCCTCATCGACTGCCTGATGCTTGTGGACACGTGGTTGGGGATTCTGCGCCATTGCTCTTGCAAGGCAGCGGCAAGTTCCTGCAAATTCTGAGGTTGGTTCCTAAGACCACGAAGCCTTCTCCTAAGTGCATCCGAAACGTGCTCTATTGGATTAAGGTCAGGGGACCTCGATGGCCAGTCCATGACGTTGATTCCAGCGTTTTGAAGGAAATTTCGTGTCCACATCGAGGTATGCGGCCGAGCATTATCATGCTGGAACTGTACACCTGGACCATGAGCCGCTATGAAAAGAACGAGTTCAGGGGTGAGCACCTGGTCGCGGCAAGCAGCAGCTGTCAGGTTTCCACGGATGAACAGAAGTCGGGAACGGTTGTTCCCACAGAAAGCACCCCACACCATGCAACTTCCGCCTCCGAATCTGTCGACTTCCTGTACACAACATTGGGCATACCGTTCACGACGTCGTCTCCAGACTCTATGCCCGCTGTCCGCGAATCTGAGGGTAAACCTGGATTCATCGCTAAAGACGACTCGATTCCAGTCTCTCTGGGTCCATCGGAGGTGACGTTGGGCCCACAGCAGACGTTGACGTTGATGAAACGGCGTTAATTGGCCCACGATATGGACGTCGAGAATGGAGATTGGCAGCCCGCAACCGATTTCGAATGGTCTGTGAGGACAGTCGACCTCTAAACATCTCAGCCCTGGTTCGTGTAGCCGGCAGAAATATGTAACGTAGGTGACGTAGGACGATTTGACGGTCTTCTGCTCGTGACGTCACACGTGGACGACCCGACCTTGGGCGATCAGAAGTGGTGCCAGTTTGTTGTAGACGACCTCGCAAGTCATACACAGTACGTCAATAACTGATCTTCCCGCTTGCAACATGCCAACGGCACGTTCACGTTGCACATTTGACAATCGTGGCATTTCAAGTACCGTTAGAACTGTGGTTTAAAAGTGTTTTTTCAATTCTTGAGGCCAGTGCAAACACGTGCATATGAAGAAAACTTCGATGCGAAGATCACGTGATCGACTGCACGTGCAAAACCTGATTTGGCAATAACGTCATTTGCACGAGGAATGGATGGGTTTGAGTGGGTTTTGCTAATGTTTTCCTAGAGTCGAAAGATAGGGATTCCATTTCGGATACATAGATGTATCATCAGAGAAAAATTATTCATTATTTTTCAAATTACATTTTGTGAAGTTTCTTTTTTGCCTCAGTTAGTATCATTTTCTGTCATGATGTTTGAGGATTAGATAGATCTGACACAAATATGGACGCTGTGATTTTAACGCAATGACAATGTTATCGCAAATGTCACCTCAAGTCAGGTTCTTAGCGGATAGTAACAGCGGATAGTAACAGCATCTGGTTCCCGATCCAAGCGTTCCTAGCGTCACGAGCCATCGCAACTATACAGTTTATCATAGGATTACGAATGACGTAGTGCTACGAACGCTGTGTGGATTGGAACCCTGAAACCTACGCCGACGTCACTTAAATGCATGATGGAGTTAATGTTTATAGGGGCGATGGGGTAGCCTGAAGGTTAAAGCGTTTGCTCGTCTCACTGAAAACTAGGTTCGATTCTCCACATGGGTACAATGTGTGAAGCCCATTTCTGGTGTCCCCCACCGTGATATTGCTGGAATATTGCTAAAGGCGGCGTAAAACCATACTCACTTATGTTTAACGTTTGTTTTACAGGCTTTCAATGAAGCGTTCGACAGCGACCCGAGTATGATCAGAGAACCAACGACCATGGATAGGACGAACAGTGAAGGTACCAAGTCAGCACAAAGACTAATACCTGGTTATCAAACCAGCTTCAACTGATAAATATGCCTATAAATATTTGTTATCTGCAGTGTGATTGTACAGACTTTGGTCCCGCTCCACAAGGCGTTCGTAGCGTGGCGACATTCCTAAGCCTACGATAAACTATAGTTACGACAGGTCGTAACGTTACGAACGCTTTGTGGGACCCAGGTTCAGTAAAGATGTAACTGTAGTCGGGCAAATACAATAGTTTGTACTTTTTTGTTTCCGTTTATATGCAAACTATTGACATGTTGACACAAACGGTTACTATGACCGAATGTTTTCGTCTTGTAGAATTTTGGATTGACCCCCTCAGGATTGAGGTGAAAGTAGGAACTCTGCACACGGAAAAAGTGAACACAATCGTGGTGCCAACTGACAACAAGGTGTCACTGCGTGGTAAGTGAAGTTCGCAAAGATGAATGAAGAGTAAATGAATACGTTTTTTCCTGTTTTGGTTGGGGTTGTTTTTTGTTTGGTCTGTGTTGTTTTACGCCGCACTCAGCAATATTCCAGCACTGTCTGGCGGCGGTCTGTAAATAATCAAGTCTGGACCAGACAATACAGTGATCAACAGCATGAGCATCAATCTACGCAACTGGGATACGATGATATGTGTCAAACAAGTCAGCGAGCCTGACCACCCGATCACGTTAGTCGGCTCTTACAAGTTACTGAAGACCCTTTCTAACCCGGATCTTCACGGGTCTTCTTGTTTTCAGAAATGCTCCAGCATTATATCATGGGGGCTTCAGACATAGTACAGTGGAATCTGTCAAATCCGGATTCTGTGTAATCCGCTTCTCTCCATAATCCGGACTACTCTCTGAGTCCCGGCAAAATTGTTTTTAATTTATCATTTAAGAGTGCTTTATCCGGACTCTCTCAATTACGGATTACAGACTAAAATAACAGTCCCGACAATCAACATGCTATGAGAACAATTCTTTGTAATCCAGACGTAGCTGACTAAAATAACAGTCCCGACAATCAACTTGCTATGAGAACAATTCTTTGTAATCCGGTTGTAGATGACTAAAATAACAGCCCCAACAATCAACTTGCTATGAGAACAATGCTTTTAATCCTGTCGCAGGTGACTAAAATAACAGTCCGTTGAATAAACATTTCCGTTACTTCTGCTCCGAATTGCTAATGACTGACAACATTGTATTACGTGGAAATTTACAGAGGCAGAAGAATTTCATGTTAACAGACTTTTTCCAATGAGAGTATAAATAATATAATAAAAAACATATTGTCTGGTCCAGACTCGATTATTTAGAGACAGCCGCCATAATATATTTGCTACTTTGCTACTTTGCTAAATCTTTGCTACTGCTGTTGATCACTAGATTGTCTGGTCCAGACTCGATTATTTACAGACCGCCGTCATACAGCTGGAAAACTGCTGAGTGCGGCGTTAAACAACAACCAACCAACCAACCAACATATATAATCTCAAACCTATGCGATCTTGGGTTCGAATGTTCGTAAACGTCGGAGAACTGCAACACACTAGGCTTTTCTCCCACATTAAGCTGACACGTCCTGTCTATGTGTCTGAAGGCTGTTCACAGCAGTGTTAAAAACTATCTACCGTATTTACTCTACTTAGCGCCCGGGCACTAATGTTTTCACCGGAGTTCTCCCGGGACATCCGAAATATATATTTTAGCCTTCCCAGCACGACACTATGAGATACCCGGCGCTTATTAGAGGAAATACGGAATTACTGTAAATTGTAACGATTGCATATTAATAACTTTACCGTAGCTTTCTAAGACCACCGCGATATAATATTTTTTTGAGTCCGGCGTTAAACAACCAACAAACCAACCTCTCTCATACAACCAGTAGTAGACAAATAAAAACTTATCTAGGTGAGCTAGCACTAGAAATCAAGCTCAGGTCTGGGCTAGTACAAGCAGCCACACATACACACCCATACATGTTGTCATATGAGCAAAATAATCTTAAGTGCTACGTTAAAGCCCATATCGCATCACCTAACCCATCACACCCACTCAGGCCCTTACGACGTTCTGGTTTAACCCTTAGCGGGCCTGTATGTTATATATATTTTTTCATTTCTCTTAGCCGTTTTAATCTACTAATGTATATAAAGGACAGTTTGTCTTTTTGTTTCAGGCCAAGTGGCATTTCTGAAGTCCGAGTTTGGGCCTGACTGTATGGTTGGAAGTGACCGTAAGTTCTCTCTGCCATTGTATCGCCTTTAGAGTTCAAGTAATGACTTAGACTCCAAACTCTATATTTTCATTAGGAGAAAAGATCTATTTAGAACTGAATGGTACAATCACAGGCCATCGTGTCTTTGCGAGAAATAAAGATTTTTTAATTTTTTGTAGAAATTTGAGATGACCCCGTACTCGAAATGCTTCATATTAGAAAAAGTCATGACGCATTGTACTGTGAAGCATTTCGAGTCGGGGGTCATCTCAAAAGCATTTTGTTAAATCTTCAATCATCGCAAAGACATGATTGTCTGTGGGTACCATTGGCGTATTATTGTATACCGTTAGTTAATGTGCAGATGAAGAATCATATGCTGATATAATGTAAGTGAGTGCAACATACTTCTTTCTTTTCCATATTGCGAAGCCTGGAAACTTTCCCCCGTAAAGATATACGCTATCATGATGTTAAGTTAGTGTAATGTATTGTATGATTTACCCTCTCACAGTGTCTGTAAACATAATTCGTAAATTTGGATATGTAGGTTCATATGTCGGTTAACACTGGAAAGGGGCCGTGGGGTAGCCTAGTGGTTAAAGCGTTCTCCGGTCAGGCCGAAGACCCGGGTTCGATTCCCCATGTGGGTACAATGTGTAAAGCCCATTTCTAGTGTCCCCCGCTGTGATAATGCTGCAATATTGATAAAAGCGGCGTAAAACCATACTCACTAACACTGGGAACATAGGGTTAATTGGATTTGTACGGAACATCGTAAGGGACATTCTTGCTTTCGCGACATCTCTATCTTCATGCTAAAGTGCGAACGTGATTATTTGTCTCGGTGCTCGCAGTCTCGTTGTCAGGGCACAATGTTTTTTTTACAAAAGATAAAAGTTCGTATATCTTACAATATTTCATAATTTGGGTGTATACCATCAGTTTGTCAACGTTTTCTAATCCAGGAGCAAATATCACAAAATCCGGAGCTGTCGTCGTTCCTGCTCAAAATATGTCCTGCACGAACGTCATGCTTGTGTCTACGGAATATTTCAAGAACAATGTAGAGGAGGTGATCAAAAAGTGCTTCAGAAAGGCAGAAAAGGAGAAAATCATGTCACTCGCAATTGGCCACGTTATTCCAGGTAACATGTTCATCAATATGCATCGACAATTCGAGTTCCCTGTAACGTTTGCATATTAGTGCACACAGACACACATGCACGCACGCATGCACGCACGTCACACGCACTCACACAACCATCTGGGGATTCCTGGCTACACTAGGATCAGTTGATCGTACGAGGCAATGGTCAGTTGGCAGGGGCGGATACAGCTTTTTGAGAAATGTGAGTGTGTGTGTGTGTGTGTGTGTGTGTGTGTGTGTGTGCACTCTTTTGAGAAAGGGGGTGCACACCACGCACTATTTGAACACTTGCTTATGAGTGAAATACCTTCAGTTCTAATTTGCAGTCCAACTGAAGTGTTCGAAACACGAAGAAACTACTAACAGATACTACACCAGAAATATGTTTTGAAACATATGCAGATCTTATCTTTGAAATTATGAACGATATTATTATATCTTCGGCTTGAATAGATAACACATTTTACGGACAGCCACTTCTTTTTATTCTTTATACGACGTTTCAGAGCTATTTCTTGCTTCTTCGTCACATGATGAACTTCTATAAAGAATAAAAAGAAGTTGCTATACATAAAGCGTTTCGTGTATTCATGTTCTTCCAACTTCTAAATGCCTTTTAAGAACTTTATCTTCGACTCATTGAAGACGGATTTGACAATGGGTGAGTGAGTGAGTCTGTTTAGTTTTACGCCGCACTCAGCAATATTCAAGCTATATGGCGGCGGTCTGTAAATAATTGAGTCTGGACCAGACAATCCAGTGATCAACATCATGATCTACGCTGTTGGTGTGTCATGTGTCATGACATGTGCCAACCAAGTCCACGAGCCTGACCACCCAATCCCGTTGGTCGCCTCTCACGACAAGCATGGGTTATTGAAGATCAATTCTAACCCGGATCGTCAAGGGTTATTTGACAATGGCTTTGGCGACATAGTCAAAGCGTATGACAAAGATTATGAGGACCTAACAATAGTATGCATGCTTTCAACCGTGCTAATTTATTAGAAAACATTCCATGTCTTCAACCTCATGTTTTATAGAATAATAAACACTAATTGTTCTTACAGAGCAAGACGACGACGCTAAGGTATTCGCCACTGGCATGGAGAGGGCCATCAAACGACACAAGACTAACCTGAAGGTCCTTAGTGATGTTCGGATCCTCCTCAACAACACAGAACAAAAGTCCACATTTGATTCCATTTTCCGACAGAACGTTGGTCGCCCAGCTATGAGGAAATCTTTTGTGCTGTCTCATGAAGATGAGTTGTCTTCACGTACGTCCATTTGATATAACCATCTTCTTTTTCATCATTTGTGTTTGATAGATGGATGGAGGGATGGAGGTTGTGCAGGTGTTGCCTTCATGTACGCCCACTTAATATAAGCATGACTCTTTGTTATATTTAATGTCCAAGGTGACCGTGTTGGGTAAATGGGTGGAGGTTGTTGAGGGGTTGCCTTCATGTACGCCCACTCAATATAAGCATGACTCTTTGTTATATTTAATGTCCAAGTTGATCGTTTGGTGTAAAGTTGATCGTTTGGTGTAAATGGATGGAGGGATGGAGGTTGTGCAGGTGTTGCCTTCATGTACGCCCACTTAATTTAAGCATGACTCTTTATTATATTGAATGTCCAAGGTGACCGTGTTGGGTAAATGGGTGGAGGTTGTTGAGGGGTTGCCTTCACGTACGCCCACTTAATATAAGCATGACTCTTTGTTATATTTAATGTCTAAGTTGATCGTTTGGTGTAAATGGGTGGAGGGACGGAGGTTGTTAAGGTGTTGCTTTCACGTGCGTTTACTTAATATAAGCATGGCTTTTTGTTATATCTAATGTATTTGAGGTGGAATAAATGGGTGGAGGTTGTTGAGGGGTTCCCTTCACGTACGCCCACTTAATATAAGCATGGCTCTTTGTTATATATGATGTCTGAGGTATCGGCTACGGGTTGGAAACCCCACATGGTTAGAATGTGTGAAACCAATTTCTGGTGTCCCCCCCACCGTGAGATTGCTGGACTATTGTTAAACGCTGTGAAAAACCCAACTCATTCACAAACTCTATGTTGTGTTCTCAGAATTGGTTTATTTGATTTTTCGTTATTTTGTTCGTAGGCTCCAAACCACAAAGATACCAAAGTAAGTCCATGAGGTCGGATGATCCGTGCCTGCTTCCACTGCCGCGACTGCGTCTATTGGCCGTGACCAAAGAGCACCTTGAAAACTGCATGGACACTGTCTCCGTCATCTTGCTGAACAATGTTGTGTCAGATATACAGACAGGTTCGGCCATTGAAACTCTTCCTGACGACAAGGTGAGCTGAGGCGTAGCACTTCGTTGTCTTTGGACCTTAGTATCCATCCCTTCAAATATTTAAGGGCAGTGGGGTAGCCTAGTTGTTACGGCGTTCGCTCGTCACGCCGCAGGCCCGGGTTCGATTCTCCACATGGGTACAATGTATGAAGCCCATTTCCGGTGTCCCCCGCCGTGATATTGCTGGAATATTGCTAAAAGCGGCGTAAAACTATTTAGCTCATGCGCTTGTTTTGTTTCTTGGATTGTGTGCAGCATGACCGAGGTCTTGTGAGTGAGTGAGTGAATGAGTATATTTTTACGTCGCTTTTAGCAATATTCATGCATAATTACGACGGGAGACACAAAAATGGGGTCTACATGATGAACCCAATGTGGGGAATCGAACCCGGGTCTTTGGTGTGAGACCTAACACTTTAACCACTAGGCTACTCCCACATGAAGATAACACCCATGATACAAATGGAATACTCTTAACAAGAGGTGTTAAACCAAGCCCACTCACTCACCGTAACCTTAGGTTCGAATCCAAGTTTCGTCATGATCGTTTTTCTGCACCATGCAATTGCTAATTGTTTTAGGTGCCACGCGTGACCTCCCTCTGCGCGGATCTGCACGTGCTGGCGCAGGTAGACAAGAGCAACGGGATGGTCCACTTCCACGGCTCCAGAGAAGACGTCATGGCAGCGAAGAGAAAGACTCATGAATATGTCCAAGGTCTAAATACGAAGCACCAGACACGGGAACGAGCCGAAACGATTCAGACCAACGTCCAGTGGTGGTACATGACCACTCCGGGAGGGGAACTCAAGGCCTTCCCTCAGTGACCAACATGCTGCTGGAGCAGGCCTTCAAGGAAGATTTCCCATCGGCTACCTTCAAAGTCTCGGGAGGCATGGTCACTGCTGACTTCCGTACAAATCGGTTCCACATGTCGCCTACAGAGTCGTTGAAGATGTCTCGGGTTGAGAAGCGTGGTGGGACTTTCTGACATGGTCGTGTTAACACTACGCGAAAAGTATGATTTGTGTCAACTTGCAATATATGGGATATTGAAATGTTGTTGATAAGTGCATGTGCTTCTAGATATTTGAGCATGTTTGAATGGAACTGTCCCATCTTCTGTTTCAGCCAAGTTACGGTGTCATGACGTTTGTAACGGTTATGTTTTAGCAAAATCCCGTTTTCTAATGTTTACTTCGATTTGATGGCGATTTACTTGATGCGGGTGTCATATTATATTTCCACCTTCATTTGGGACGGTGAGGTAGCCTAGTGGTTAAAGCGTTCGCTCGTCACACTGAAGACCTGGGTTCGATTCCCCACATGGGTACAGTGTGTGAAGCCCATTTTTGGTGTCCCCCGCCGTGATATTGCTGGAATATTGCTAAAAGCGGCGTTAAACTAAACTCACTCAAACGACCTTCATTTTGCATTGTTTCGTTGTTTTGTTGCAGCCTAGTGACGGTTTGAAGACGTTTGTAACCTTTTGGGAGGCAGATCCAGTTTTTTAATGTTTACTTTCTTTTGCCAGGCAATTTAAAAACGTCAACCTTATGTTTGCTGGGAATATTTGAGAACATTTACCACGTTAGAGCCGTATCGTTTAAACTCAATTCAGTCCTTTTTTATAAAATATTTTATCAGTTCACTGTGTTGTTTCCTAAAACTTTCGGAAACCTCTTTTTTTAAATGTATGCAACCATCTTTTCTTATGGCTTATGTCATGTGCTGGATGGATTGTGAAATAGCAGACTAGAAGGTAAAACCGGGATACTGGGATAAACACTGTTGAATCACGATAGAACAAATACTGCATAAAAACCAAAGGGGAAATACTGTTACACAGTAGATACCGACGACTCCCACTGTAGACTGGTAGAGCTGTTAAATGTACGAATTTGTCTTTCAGCTGCTTTGCCAACTCCACCTTCACACACGTTGTAGTCTGGCCTATCATGTGACAACTGGCAGTCATCTTCGGGTCTACTGGGGACACTTAAATGTCTGGTTTATCCTGGACTCAAATGAACATTTAAGTTGCTAGGGTACAACGACCTTTCTCTTTGGGATCTTTGAAAGACTAACATGGAGAGAAGGCCTTCGTTACTTGTCAGTATTTTCTTAAACGGAATATTTTGATATTTCTTGATTTGAAATCTGATATGTCTGTCTCTTGTTGAATCATTGATTAACTTTATTAGGTTAACATAAACTCACGGGCGAAAAAACGTCACCAAAATGATTATTTTTATCTTTTATCGTACACTAAGTGATTATTCATATCTGTAGTTCACACTTTCAACATTCAGAATGTTGTAGATCCATTAATTTTCCAAATATGATTGTTAAATTTTCAAAATCTGAGTTTGTTGTTTTGTGACAAAAAAAGCGAGGTGACGTTTCTTTCGCCCGTGAGTTATATTTGGAATTACACTTTCTCAATAAAGTACAAATACTAGGAATATTTTGGATGGAGAAGCACCCGGGATCTAAGCGAAGATCTCATAGAGAAACACCTAATGGCCAGCACCAATTGCCTCACTCTGTTAGGTTCGAATCCCGGATAGGACTCCGAAATGAACTATTAATTGTACTTACTAAAACACTGTAATCCGCTTAATGGCAAACATCATGTATTTGTTTCACATTCATATACCTTATTTCAGTTACATGTTAAATCAGTTTACATCATCCCATTGGTTTCATGAATTATTTTGTTTGTTCATGGTATTTATTGTAACCAGACTTGCCTAAACGTCAACGTGCAATGTGTATTTCTTGGTTAGCATTCAAGCGTTATATACTACCCATCAAAAGTTTAGACTCACTAGTGTAAATGTAGCCACTTACTTCAGTCAACTGTTCTAAACTAGATTTTGCATAATATCCCATACTGTTTGAAGGTACTGTTTTCACATGAGCTGATGTATTGTAAAACGAATTCGTAACGTTGAAAAGATTATTGTCATGAGTTTAATAAATGATGAAACTCAGTGAAAAATGGCGAATTCTTAACAAAACTTTACACCAAAACGCAGCTGTTCACATTCGCGATATTTGCACATGCTTTTCAGCAATTTGATCCATGATACCTGTGCAATTCATCAACATAAACTTTGCAGTTGGTTCCCCCCAGTTAGTGGAGAAATTCATCTCAGATGTAACCATATATATTCATAACATATAGTAAGTGATTCTAGTGAGTCTAAACTTTTTATGGGGAGTATATAAGAGCCACCAATACCAATATAGGGGCTATCGTAATATCATTTTAATGCTGACGTTAACCAGTATTCTTGTACTATATACAATAAATATTTTAGACTTATCTTAGTGTTATTATGAGTTAAAAATACTCAATAGTTGAAATGAACACCATCAAATTGTCATATATGATTTCAAACGATTTTTATATTTCTAAATGTATATATTACAGTCAATGTCTACAATCAGGCAATGTGTACAATGACTGATTTAACCAGTCAATGTGTACGTTGTCTGAATTTCCAGGCATTGTGTACATTGCCTGATTAATTAACCTAAATATTGTACATATTGATTGATTGTTGAACAGTGATTATTGAGAAGACAAGAATAGCATGGGTTCCGTTTTATATCAAACAGCTCATCAATATGAGTGAAATAGCTAACTGCAGATTCTGATTCTGGCTTTCACCTTCTGATTAACTTCTGATTAATACCTACTTCTATGTAAATGGCCACAATCTCCAAACTGTGTTATACGGAATATCTCCGGCAAACAACAACGTCAATAAGAACATAATAGAGTCCCTGCATCAATACATCTTTAAGTCTAAACGATTTGACAAATTATACTAACAATTATATGCAATCAATTAATGAAGTGTAGCTGCAAGCTCAATGTTTATAAGCACCTACAACGCACATAGATGATTTAATTTGTCGGTTTTTGTATCCAGTTCTTGTGCATTTTGTTTAAATGATATATGTACTGGTGAGGTATTGATATAAGCAGAGTTCTGCTTGTTTACCAAAATACCTCCCAAGAACGTAATACTGCCGGAACGTCCTCTTCTCAGCTCCTAGTGAAACCTTGACTTCTTCAATCAAACTAAGGTAATCTCCTTTAGTCAACAAGATTGACTTCGAATCGGGCTGTCGTCTGCTCACGAAATGCAGGCTCCATGATGATAACAAGAATGAATGTCAAGTCTAGTAAGAATTTGAAGACTTTATTGAATTCTATCAATCTGTTGATGATTTTGTGAACTCTATATCAGCTGAAGCGATTGATGGAACTGTTTATATGGAAAGCGAGTTAGATCAAGCTATCAGTATAGGTGAGTTGTTATCAGCACCAGCAGTATGAAGCCAGGTAAAGCGCCAGGCCTCTCCGGGATTTCAGTTGATGTCTTTCAGAATGCGCCACCGGTTTGTCTGAACATGTTGTTGGATTGATTTAATCTTGTATAAGCCTGTGCTCTTAGGAAGCATCATTACTAGGGAAACCTTTGCTTTAAGGAAAGTTGGATTAATCTAAACTATAAACATTACTTTATTACACGAAGCCTCAGTGATCACAGAACGGAACCCATGCTAATCTTGTCTTCTCGATAATCCCTGTTCAACAATCAGTCAATCTGTACAATATTTGGGTTAATTAATCAGGCAATGTACACAATGCCTGGATATTTTAGACAATGTACACAATGACTGGTTATTTCAGTCATTGTACACATTGCCTGATTGTAACCATTGGCTGTAACATATATAGATCCGTTGTCCAATACAGGTGTCCTTATCACACCCTTGTCCATTGCTCCTATTCAGACAATGGTTAGTTGATCTGTCGGAACTAGTGTGAGGGAATTTGGTTCTGAACATTATTTCAGTTGCAAAACAATTGGTCATTGTTGTCGGGAGTATTGGTGTCATTACCGGGGATATAATCGAGGGATCTTAGTCGGACCGACCACTGTAGTTAACAACCAGTCCAAGTCAGTCCACTTTTGTCACGTGACTGCGGCCAAACTATTTAATTGTTTTGTTTTTTCTTATCTAAGTGGGTAAGGTATTAGTTCGAGAAAAACCTGAAGTTATCATTGACGTTTATTACTTTGATGAAAGCAGGAAAACGTAGTGATGTGACTGATATTCTGCTTAAAGTGGCCTTAACCAAACTCACCTATGAAGTGAGTCTCTGTCTGAACGATTTGATCTCTGTCTGAACGATTTGTATTTGACAACGATGCCAATCTGTCTCAGATAAAACGTTTACTGTGATCAATAAAACAATTTTTGTTCCACTGAGTTCATTTTGGTATGTTTACGTCCGGTACAGACACAAACATTACAATTAATTACCCCACAACGGGTATGTCAGACCAGACATAACTTTAGTCGCTGGGGGCGATGGGGTAGCCTAGTGGTTAAGCTCGTCGCGCTGAAGACCCGGGTTCGATTCTCCACATGGGTACAATGTGTGAAGCCCATTTCTTGTGTCCCCCGCTGTGATATTGCTGGAATATTGCTAAAAGCGGCGTAAAACTAAACTCACTTACTCACTAACACCGGGAACATAGGGATAATGGATTTGTAAGGAATACCGTAAGGGACATTCTCGCTTTCACGATATCTCTGCCTTAATACTAAAGAGCGAACACGATTATTCTGCGTAAAAGCTGCGTAAAACCATACTCACTCACTCACTCGTGTATAAAATGTGTTTGTCACAGAACAGTTACATACATGATGCCAAAAAACAACAGGAACTTTGCTGGCTATGGTCTATAATAAGCAAATCAGCCTTAGGTATTCAATTTTACAGTGATCAACAACGTGAACGGGGAAAACCTGCGCCTGAATGCCATTACGTCCTGGCAGAAATATGTTTGTATGGAGGTTGCTCAATGTCCCATTCAACGACGTGTGAATGTGATAGAATAGCAATACATCGCACATACAAACTTCCCCGTGTTCAGCATACACGGGGTTAGAAATGTTACCAGCTTTGTATTCGTATGTTGATGTGCGTCCTCTTTGAAACAGTGACTCAGTGTGGTAGGCGATTTCCTACTAATCTAACTGCGTAGATGTGCGGTGTATGTATTTATAGAACCGATACAAAAGATTTCCTTATTATACCCGTTGTCGTTTGATATTGTGTACATGTTTTAACTGAACATACCGGTTTGTGGGTATATAATGAGACGCTGGAATCATACCAATTAACAACACCGTCGTAGCCGATGTTACCTTGTCTCTGAAATGGCGCCGTACTGTTTAAGTGGTATGGTGCAAATCTGCTGTATAATTCCCACAGAAGAAGAAGTATCTGTGCCTGTTTGAAGACAAGCTAGTGCATTTTTGAACGAACTGTTGCTCCTAATGACATGGCAAATAAAAGGTTGGAAAAGCTATTTGCGATAGCTTGTCGTGCAAATAATATGCTTCATGTCAAGGTCTAATAGTTATTTACAATGGCAATGGATTAAGAGTGGCGGATTTTCCATAACATAAACACACTGAAGTTTCGTTTGCTTTGTACATTAACAACGGCTGAACAAGTGGATTCCTTATTCAGGTTACTGAGGTCGGCTGTTTGTGACTCATCTACGTAACAAGGTTTTATTTTGTGAAGCTGAAATTGCATGGTCGTGAAAATGAATCCGATAACTGGAAATATCAGTGGGTCAGATACTGACCAGCAAAGGATGACAACCCAGGAGGGGGTTCACTGGTCACTTTCGGACAGCGAAGCGTCATATGTGAACGTAAGGAAGGATGGGTCAGATACTGACCAGCAAAGGATGACAACCCAGGAGGGGGTTCACTGGTCGCTTTCGGACAGCGAAGCGTCATATGTGAACGTAAGGAAGGATGGCACTGAACACAGTAAGTTAAAACATGTTTGTATATTTTTGTCTCAGACAAGTGGCCTTTAATTATCTGTGTTGGTGCCGAAAGATGGCAATATATGCATTATAAACAAACATTCAAGGTGGAGTTGTCAGCGGTGTCCCCGACGACGTGTTGTGTCCTTTATGAATGTGAATATTTTGGATCCCGACTTGAAAAGAGTAGATGAATAGCTGTTTGAGTCATTCTTATGGCACGGTAATATATAACCGGGGTCCGTTTCAAAACTCTATCACAACTCAGTGATGTAGTATGTCTGTGCTACAGTACATGATTATCAGTAGACCGAGTGCTGAGACTGTATTCTGAATAGGGCCATGGGCATGCCAGTGTTAACTTTATGAGAGGGACTTTCAATAAGAAGGTTTTCATTTCAACGGCAGGTAGGATGTGGGTATTACCGGCCTTCGTTTCGCTGCATTCAAACATGTTTCCTATCAGTATAAAGACTAAGTGTAAATCCTTGCCACAGGATTAACATCCACAATATGCTGAATACTTCACAGGATAAAAGCGCCGATCGTACTTCTCGACGTTCCTCCACGTTTAATCGAAAGTTGTCATTGTTGACAGATGTTCATATAAATAATGCTGTTATTGCACTGTGACGTACATAGGTCACGTGAAACTTTAAGTCTTGGAGTTTTTATGTAGCGTTCGATGCTTTCCCCGGAACACATAAATCCATTGTTGTGTTCACCATCATATCAACAAGAGAAGTTGCAGCGTAATCAGAAATTGTAACATATTGCATGAACAATAGCTGTTTTACACGAGGGTGGCATTACAGGTTACTTGAGAGCGGCATTACCAGTTACATGAGAGCTGCACTACAAGTCAGGTTACATGAGAGTGGCATTACGAGTCAGGTTACATGAGAGTGGCATTACGAGTCAGGTTACATGAGAGGGACAGTACAAGTCAGGTTACATGAGAGTGGCATTACGAGTTACATGAGAGTGGCATTACAAGTCAGGTTACATGAGAGGGACATTACAAGTCAGGTTACATGAGAGTGGCATTACAAGCCAGGTTACATGAGAGTGGTATTACAAGTCAGGTTATATGGGAATGACATTACAAGTCAGGTTACATGAGATTGGCATTAAGAGTTACATGAGAGTGGCACTACAAGTCAGGTTACATGAGAGTGACATTACAAGTCAGGTTACATGAGATTACAAGCGGCATTACCAGTTACATGAGAGTGGCACTACAAGTCAGGTTACATGAGAGTGGCATTACAAGTCAGGTTACATGAGAGGGACATTACAAGTCAGGTTACATGAGAGCGGCATTACCAGTTACATGAGAGTGGCGCTACAAGTCAGGTTACATGAGAGTGGCATTACAAGTCAGGTTACATGAGAGGGACATTACAAGTCAGGTTACATGAGAGTGGCGTGACAAGCCAGGTTACATGAGAGTGGTATTACAAGTCAGGTTATATGGGAATGACATTACAAGTCAGGTTACATGAGATTGGCATTAAGAGTTACATGAGAGTGGCATTACAAGTCAGGTTACATGAGAGGGACATTACAAGTCAGGTTACATGAGAGTGGCATTACAAGCCAGGTTACATGAGAGTGACAGTACAAGTCAGGTTACATGAGAGTGGCATTACAAGTCAGGTTACATGAGAGTGACATTACAAGTCAGGTTTCATGAGAGTGACATTACAAGTCAGGTTACATGGGAGTGACAGTACAAGTCAGGTTACATGAGCGCGGCATTACCAGTTACATGAGAGTGGCACTACAAGTCAGGTTACATGAGAGTGACATTACAAGTCAGGTTACATGAGAGAGGGCATTACAAGTCAGGTTACATGAGAGTGACATTACAAGTCAGGCTACATGAGAGTGACAGTACAAGTCAGGTTACATGAGAGGGACATTACAAGTCAGGTTACATGAGAGTGGCATTACGAGTTACATGAGAGTGGCATTACAAGTCAGGTTACATGAGAGGGACATTACAAGTCAGGTTACATGAGAGTGGCATTACAAGCCAGGTTACATGAGAGTGGTATTACAAGTCAGGTTATATGGGAATGACATTACAAGTCAGGTTACATGAGATTGGCATTAAGAGTTACATGAGAGTGGCATTACAAGTCAGGTTACATGAGAGGGACATTACAAGTCAGGTTACATGAGAGTGGCATTACAAGCCAGGTTACATGAGAGTGACAGTACAAGTCAGGTTACATGAGAGTGGCATTACAAGTCAGGTTACATGAGAGTGACATTACAAGTCAGGTTTCATGAGAGTGACATTACAAGTCAGGTTACATGAGAGGGACATTACAAGTCAGGTTACATGAGAGTGGCATTACGAGTCAGGTTACATGAGAGTGACATTACAAGTCAGGTTACATGAGAGATTACAAGTCATTACATGAGAGTCAGGTTACATGAGAGGGACATTACAAGTCAGGTTACATGAGAGGGGCATTACAAGTCAGGTTACATGAGAGTGACATTACAAGTCAGGTTACATGAGAGTGGCATTAAAGTCAGGCTACATGAGAGGGACATTACAAGTCAGGTTACATGAGAGTGGCATTACGAGTTACACGAGAGCGGCATTACAAGTCAGGTTATATGGGAATGACATTACAAGTCAAGTTACATGAGAGCGGCATTACGAGTTACATGAGAGTGGCATTACAAGTCAGATTACATGAGGGTGGTATTACAAGTCAGGTTACATGAGAGTGACAGTACAAGTCAGTTTACATGAGAGTGACATTACAAGTCAGGTTATATGAGAGTGGTATTACAAGTCAAGTTATATGGGAATGACATTACAAGTCAGGTTACATGAGAGTGGCATTACAAGTCAGGTTATATGAGAGTGGTATTACAAGTCAAGTTATATGGGAATGACATTACAAGTCAGGTTACATGAGAGTGGCATTAAGAGTTACATGAGAGTGGCATTACAAGTCGGGTTACATGAGAGTGGTATTACAAGTCAGGTTACATGAGAGTGGTATTACAAGTGAGGTTACATGAGAGTGACAGTACAAGCCAGGCCACATGAGAGCGGCATGACAAGTTACTTTACGACTCACTACTTGGATATACAGTCTTCGAATGGCGGATGATACCGGTAGGGCAGGACACCTGGTGTCATCACTGACTTTGTTTTGTCAATTCACACCATTTTAACAGCTATTTTCCCCTCTGTACCAAAAGGATATGGGGATGGTCAAGATGGGGTATTGTTTTGCACTGGGGTATAATGTTTAAAACACTGCCTCATAATTGAGAGATTAAAATTTCTCATCTTATAATATCGTTTCATTCTGTTTTGCTTTGTTCCAGAACGTGGTACTTTCGCTGAGATCGGGATCACTCTTAAAGTAGGAAATTTGGCAATAGTAAAGGTATGAGGGTTGAATCTGACAATTGGTAATTTCACAAATATTGCTCTGTTTATCACATCTCTTTATATACCACTACATCATATAATTAATGTCTTGCTGGAATATTGCTGAGTACGACGAAAAACTAACCTCACTCACTCACTATTTAATGTCTTGGGTCATTCAGAGTTTGTTTTGAATGTGACGTGTATTGGTGTATTATCGCTAACACATAATATAAACCATGCATAACCAGTGAGTTATTCTTCATCACCAGGCGGATGTGATTGTCAACTCTACAAACACAGAGCTCGACCTGTCAACATCGGCCATGTCCAGGGCTATTGTCAGTGTAGGCGGTGCTATTGTACAGATGCAGTGTAAGGAGCTCTTTCCCCGGGGTATGAAGAATGGTGACGTGGTGCAGATACGAACGTATGTTGGCAAACTCCGCTGCAAGGAGTTGCATCACTGTTGTCTTCCAATTTATAAACCGCAACAGCGCCATGAAGAGGTAACGTCAACGACGCAGCTTTTGTACAGCTTTGTATATCAATCTCATCTTCTGCGATACAAACTGTCAAATTTGTTTCTGTAACATCAGTGGTAATGTGTCATGTGTCCTGTCATTAGCACAGCTGTGTGGTGTGTGCCTGTGGCTAACACCAGTTGTAGTGTGTCATGTGTCCTGTGGCTAACGCCTGTCGTAGTGTGTCATGTGTCCCTGTGGCTAACACCAGTCGTAATGTGACACGTGCCCCTGTGGCTAACACTAGTGGTAATGTTTCATGTGTCCTGTGGCTAACATCCATGGTAATGTGCCATGTGTCCCTGTGGCTAACACCTGTCGTAGTGCGTCATGTGTCCCTGTGGCTAACACCAGTCGTAGTGTGCCATGTGTCTCTGTGGCTAACACCAGTCGTAATGTGACATGTGTCCCTGTGGCTAACACCAGTGGTAATGTGACATGTGTCTCTGTGGCAAACACCTGTCGTAGTGCGTCATGTGTCCCTGTGGCTAACACCAGTCGTAATGTGACATGTGTCCCTGTGCCATACACCTGTCGTAATTGTACAGCTTTTGTACAGCTTTGTATCAATTTCATCTTTTGCGATACAAACGGTCAAATCTGTTTCTGTAACGTCAGTGGTAATGTGTCATGTGTCCTGTCATTAGCACAGCTGTGTGATGTGTGCCTGTGGCTAACACCAGTCGTAATGTGTGATGTGTCCTGTGGCTAACACTAGTGGTAATGTTTCATGTGTCCTGTGGCTAACATCCATGGTAATGTGCCATGTGTCCCTGTGGCTAACACCCATGGTAATGTGCCATGTGTCCCTGTGGCTAACACCTGTCGTAGTGTGTCATGTCTCGCTGTGGCTAACACTAGTGGTAATGTTTCATGTGTCCTGTGGCTAACACCAGCGGTAATGTGTCATGTTTCCTGTGGCTAACACCAGTCGTAATGTTTCATGTGTCCTGTGGCTAACATCAGTGGTAATGTGCCATGTGTCCCTGTGGCTAACACCTGTCGTAGTGTGTCATGTGATGGTTTGGCTAACACTAGTGGTAATGTGTCATGTTTCCTGTGGCTAACACTAGTGGTAATGTGTCATGTGTCCTGTGGCTAACACCAGTTGTAATGTGTCATGTGTCCTGTGGCTAACATCAGTTGCCATGTGTCATGTGTCGCTGTGGCTAACACCTGTCGTAGTGTGTCATGTGTCCCTGTGGCTCACATCAGTGGTAATATCCCATGTGTCCCTGTGGCTAACACCAGTCGTAGTGTATCATGTGCCCTGTGGCTAACACTAATGGTAATGTTTCATGTGTCCTGTGGCTAACATTAGTTGCAATGTGTCCTGTGTCCATGTGGCTAACACCTGTCGTAGTGTATCTTGTGTCCTGTGGCTAGCACTAGTGGTAATGTGTCATGTGTCCTGTGGCTAACACCAGTGGTAATGTGTCTAGTGTCCTGTGGCTAACACCAGTGGTAATGTGTCATGTGTCCTGTGGCTAACACCAGTGGTAATGTGTCTAGTGTCCTGTGGCTAACACCAGTGGTAATGTGTCATGTTTCCTGTGGCTAACGCTAGTGGTAATGTTTCATGTGTCCCTGTGGCTAACACTAGTGGTAATGTTTCATGTGTCCTGTGACTAACACTAGTGGTAATGTGTCCTGTGTCCTGTGGCTAACACCAGTGGTAATGTTTCCTGTGTCCTGTGGCTAACACTAGTGGTAATGTGTCATGTGTCCTGTGGCTAACACCAGTGGTAATGTGTCATGTTTCCTGTGGCTAACACTAGTGGTAATGTGTCATGTTTCCTGTGGCTAACACCAGTGATAATGTGTCATGTGTCCCTGTGGCTAACACCAGTGGTAATGTGTCATGTGTCCTGTGGCTAACACCAGTGGTAATGTGTCATGTTTCCTGTGGCTAACACCAGTGGTAATGTGTCATGTGTCCTGTGGCTAACACCAGTGGTAATGTGTCATGTGTCCCTGTGGCTAAAACCAGTGGTAATGTGTCAGGTGTCCTGTGGCTCACACCCGTGTTAATGAGCAAAATGCCCTGTACTAAACCCACACTGTGATTTATCCTTGCCATGTGATTTGTCAAGGTGTCGATTATACCTGTGGCATTGAGATGTACTTCCCTGAAGTCACCCCGCCTTAAGGTAATGCGTTAATTGTCCTATGATTACCACATCATTGTTCATGTGTATAATGTCCCTGTGTATAGGGGGCAGTGGCGTAGCCTAGTGGTTAAAGCGTTATTTCGTCACGCTGAAGACTCGGGTTCGATTCTCCTCATGGTTACAATGTGTGAAGCCCATTTCCGGTGTCCCCCGCCGTGATATTGCTTGAATATTGCTAAATGCAGCGTAAAACTACACTCACTCACTCCTGGGTACAGGTGTTACGTCGCACAATACATCAGTGTCTCCAGAAAGCATCTCAAGCAGGACGCAGCACCATAGCATTCCCAGCTCTTGGAACTGGAGTCAGGAACTATCCGCCTCACACAGTGGCAGATGTCTTCAGAGAAACCATTTGGGAATACATACAACAAAACCCGACTTCTCTCAAAGAAATCATGGTCGTCATCTTTCATAAAGATACAAATATACTTAAGGTAAGTCGTGTATATTTAATTGTTCTGTACAATAAAACCACGTTCATCTGGATAACATGCTTTCCTTGCGACTATTGTTAATTATACCTGCATACAGTGGACTATACTCCGTTATTATTATTCATTAATACAGACATGAATTGTTATTCTAAAACTGATTGAACCTTACTTTTGAAATTACATGAAATATTCAGCACCATTTACCGTCAGAAAATGACATGTTAATTGCTTGTGTGGTAACAGGTAAATAAACAAAATACAACAGAAAATATATATACACCTTTTTCATCGGCGTAAAAAGGTATTTCAAGACACGTTTGACGGAGATGTTCGATACAGACGATCTACAACCCTAAAACAAGAGCAGATGACGGGTAAGTTTCTTCATAACAGTACAGTTCACTATTACTCACCTTCAAATTTGTTGGATGACGGTATTGGTTGTAATATTATCTCTGTCTTATCCGTTGCCTTTGAACTTAGCCCAGTGTCATTGGTTTGGCGTGAGTCTCATCTATGAGGCAGAGATGTAATTACCATACCAAGACATAGGTTCATTCAACAATAAGTCAGAGATTAGATTGTGGAGCTTCAGCCGAATGTCAAAGCTTCGAATTAAGACTTTCCCCCATTGTACGTGCGCAGGATCAATTCCTTTGTTTTTAAACCCTTTGTTTTCAGAACACGCCGGCTTTTGTTCCAGAGACCCCTGTTTCAGAGCTTCCATGTTTCTGAATACATTGATTCACAGTCTCTGTGTCCCAGAATTAATCGATTCACAGTCTCTGTGTTCAAGAATGCATTGATTCACAGTCTCTGTGTTCCAGCATTTATTAATTCACAGTCTCTGTGTTCCAGCATTTATTGATTCACAGTCTCTGTGTTCCAGCATTCATTGATTCACAATCTGTGTTCCAGCATTCATTAATTCACAGTCTTTGTGTTCCAGCATTCATTGATTCACAGTCTCTTTGCTTCAGAATCCATTGATTCACAGTCTGTAAGTTTCAGAATCCCACTTTTCAGTTCCCCATGTTTCAAAGTCTTCGTGTTTCAGAGATTCAATGTTTTAGAGATGCTGTGTTGCAGAAAACCACGTTTCAGACCCTCCATGTCTCAGAAGCCCTTGTTTCAGAATCCTTGTTATCTCAGCGTCCCTTTTGGGCCAGAATGCCCAGTGTTTCAAGGTCAATCCTATTTACGTTATGTCTCTGTGTTTCAGAGTTCTTCCACGGCAACGTGCAGCTGGAAGTGAAGCACGGGAACATCCTCAGTGAGTGCGTCGACGCCATTGTTGTCCCCACAGACATCATGGAGGCATCAGGTGAGTAACACCACCCCACCCTCAAGGGTCGATGTCCACTGACCACTGAATTACCATGGACAAGACCATTATAGACAAATAAATATGCAAATGGTACATTTAGGATTATTCATTACCATCATATGATAAGCTTCTTTATATTAACAGACCCGTGAAGATACGGGGTAGAATAGGTCTTCAGCAACCCATGCTTGCCACAAAAGGCGACTATGCTTTTAAGAGGCAACTAACGGGATCGGGTGGTCAGGCTCGCTGACTTGGTTGACACATGTCATCGGTTCCAAATTGCGCAGATCGATGCTCATGCTGTTGATCACTGGATTGTCTGGTCCAGACTTGATTATTTAAAGACCGCCGCCGGAATATCGCTGAAGGCTGCGTAAAACTCAACTCACTCACTCACTCTTTATATTAATAATGACAACATACATTTGTATCCTTGTATAAACACTGCAGGAGGTGGTGAATGGTTTGTTTTGGTGTGTGGTCCTGTGCACTGATCCAAGGTCACCAATAAGTTAAACTTGAGCAAGGTTGGTCACGAGTCCTTGGATGGTTGATCGTGTTAGACAGTCAGACTCTTGAGAGTTTCTGGGACTATCCTGCCCCACAACCAAGCACACGTGGCACATGTCTCACCCTAGGAAAGTGAATATGTTGCCACTGTTCACCAAGTACTGAGTGGTACCCGATGTGATGAGGCTATGATTGGCTATCGTTCTAGCGCCTCACAGATGGGTGTGAAATATGGGAGTTTGAAAACTTAAGTATTCCGAAAAATATCCATTTAACTTTTTTAAGGAAATTACTTACATATAGGGCAAGGAAAAGTAAACCATTATATATGATTTATGCATAGACAGGACGAAGACCACTCTCTATTGTTATATATACTAAAATGATATACTCCTGGGCGAGATTAATCACAGGAATATACTCAAAGCTGGCAAACATGCTACTGCATATTTCATCAAATAATACATCTAATAACAAATGGCTATCATGTATCGAAGACATACTAATAAAGACGGGAAATAATGATGTATGGATTAATCATGCATTTGTCAATAGGGATTGGATTAAATGTAAAGTCAAGAATAGCTTTATAGATCTTTTCATACAAAAATGGCATTCAGATATAGAAGCATCATCAAAGGGTAGGTTTTATGAGGTTGTAAAAAACAACACTGATACTGATTTTTATTTACAACACTTACCTGAAAAATATATATTCAATTTGTTACATTTTAAACTGTCAAATCATCGTCTTCCTGTTGAAAGTGGAGGATGGTACAATATCGATTATGATTATAGAAAATGTACATTGTGCACCTTAGATGTAATAGGAGATGAGTACCACTACCTTTTTAAAACTTTTTAATACTTTGTCAATACTTTAACGAAATAAGAAAAAGATTTATTCCTAAAAAAGTTGATTACAAAGCCCTCAATATTTAATATGATTAATTTATTCCAGACAAAAAATGTATCTACTTTAATAAGACTTTTGCCGCCATGTGCTCTGTAAATTCAGATAAAACTCCATCATTGTATTATTCGTGTATATGATATCAATGTATGTACTTAACCATGTATACGCCCATATGCAATTATTATATATCTCTTGAAAACCTCATCATGCTACATTGTAGCCTTGAGTGAATAAAGTAAAAGAGAACAGACAACTTGGGTTAACCGGAGTAATAATGCCTTCGCTTTGCGTATAATTTGTCCACTGAGCAATTTTGAGGTGGATACTGAGCGTTCTACAAATGCAGAGTGTCTGCCCAGATACCGGTGCACCGTGTTTAACTGAAAGACGTTAAACAAGGACTAGACTAAGTCGGCTCGGTATTAATATAATGTAAGGGACCAGCGATAAATCCAGTAATGCAGAAACAGCAACCCAAAAGAACCAGAAAGAAGGTTACCTTCCAAAAAAAACTTAGATTGTTCTCCGAGTCAGACATGAAGTAATTCACTCAAGCCTGCCGTAACCAACAATGGTTAATACGAATTTATGTTTTCCTCCCTGAGATTTGTACCGTCTATCAAAACCTTCTACCACAGGCCAGCGAGGTGTGACGATTTGTTCTATCTTGTACAGTCAAGTCAACAGTATTGTTTTCATCTTTGTCAAGTCCACATATTTTGACAAATATATGTCATAAAATAAAAATATACCATCAAATGTGAAAAAAAACCCTCCATGTGCGTAATATTTAATCTCGGTTTAAAACTGGCTGTAAGCCCCTTTTCACTTCGTTTTTGCATGTGTGCTGTGCTATGTAAATACATATATGTATCTCCTTGTATAATCCAAGTATATTTAAGCAATACTCTCAGGAAGTTTACTGACCGCATGGCTTGCACTTCATACATATCTGGGTACAAGTAACCTCCTTTAATTTTACGTTAGAGTCGAGCTTGAAGGCTACGGGAGCCATGATACTGCCTCTGCCCAAACCTCCAGCAAAGACCGTCACCACCCCGCGGCAGCCTGTGAAGTACAGCTTGTGGAAGCAGATCAGCAAGTGTCTGTGTAAAGCTGACCGAGACAAAGCAATGTCGCTCGCCATAACATACCAGTCTGGTGAGCCATTAGATATCATTCCTGTATGTGGTGAGAAGGAATCGTTTATGCGTCCTCGCGTTTTATAAATTTACTTTATCTATAAATCAGTTGAGAACGATACAATACGTTTTGGCACGATACGAGAGAATGTAACCTCAGTGTTTCGACTCTAAATCCCATGGTTAGAACTGGTCTTCAGCAATCCATGCTTGTAATAAGAGGCGACTTATAGGGTCTGGTGGTCAGGCTCGCTGACTTGGTTGACACATGTCATCGTATCCCAATTGCGTAGATCGATGCTCATGATGTTGATCTCTGGATTGTCAGGTCCAGACTGGATTATTTACAGACCGCCGCCATATAGCTGGAATATTGCTGAGTGAGGTGATTTATAATGTTGAGAATAACATTTAGAATGTTGTGTTATTTCCATGAAGGTAACACACATGAGGATTCCTTCATCTTGGCTTTCAACAAGGCAATAATCAACAACCACGAGAAATTTAAATGCCTCCGAGATGTGCGACTTGTCCTCAGTAACCCTGCTGCAGTGTCTGAAGCCGCACAGTTGTTCAAGGATACCCTCAGCCAAGCGGGTGTCAGAAAATACTGTATAACGGGTATGGCTCTTCCTGTTAGTTAGCGATGGTTACCATTTTTCTAAAATCCACGAGCACGGTAATAATGCTTTCATCATATCATCTGATCCAGTCTATATTATATTATATTCGTTTTGAAGTTTTCCGTGAAGATCCGGGTTAGAATTGGTCTTCAGTAACCCATGCTTGTCGTAAGAGGCGACTAACGGAATCGGGTGGTCAAGCTCACTGACTTGGTTGACACATGTCATCGTATCCCAGTTGCGTATATCGATATTCATTCTGTTGATCACTGGATTGTCTGGTCCAGACTCGATTATTTACAGATTGCCGCCATATAGCTGGAATATTGCTGAGTGCGGCGTAAAACTAAACTCACTCACTCAACCGTTTTGGAGTTGAATTTTTCTTTTACCATCTTGTAATAATGCTAGCCATTTATTTTACATGTAGGTCCGTCTATCCTGTCCAAGGATTGGTCAGAGGATGTGTGGGATAACATGGACGACAGTGATGTGACCACTCCGAGGGTCATATCGGGCTCAGAAGCAGAGGAACTGATGGAGATATTCCGGAGCAGTGCCAGAAACACGTTCGATATTGTAGACGTAGGTTCTAGATGTATTCTTCTCTTCTGATTTACATGTTGGGACAGGGATGGCATAAATGTGTAAAAAGCAGCTGTACAGTGCTACGTCCCCAGCCGAGCCAGGATCTGCTGTCTGGGTTCGAGTCCCTGATTAGCTCTCAATATCATCTATGTCTTGGCAATATAGATCTCTTATGATTTTGGAAACGGTTTTGTCGCATGTGTTTTAATAATTATTATCAATTTCACCGAAAAAAGGAAATATCTTTGATCTGCATTACCGTGTTCCTTCCTTACACATTACTGAAATACTTCCTTAAAATCATACTGAAACAAGTTGATTGTTTATGGTGTTCATATGCAATCCAGCAATGTAATTATCTGTTCTCAGTTGTGCTGATGGAACAATTGTATTGCAGATACTCCGTATCCAGAACAGAGAAAGGTACCAGAAGTACCAGCTGCTGAAACAGTCCATGAACGATAGACCTGAGAGCAACGTTAGACTTCTCTGGCGTGGCACCAACGTGGATGATATTGACGATATCAATACACACGGCTTCGACATTGCACATCGTGGTGACAATGGTAAAATATTACATAACTGAAACTTAGTTACTTTATAACAGTTTTGACATGTATACAGAAAAACCTATCGCATTGAATACGATATTATCACAAAAGATCGTTTTCCAAGAGCAAACTTCATTGTCACATCAAGTAAATGTTGCTCCATGAAGCTATGAGGCTTCTTTGAGATGGTATAGGCGATTCTACTCAGTAACTGGGTATGCTTTTGAACTGACGAATTATATTTACGTCATCATCCTTTGGCCGATTGACGTTTCGTTAGCGTGAGGTTCCAATGTTCAAATCTACATGAATCGAACAAACCAAAAATTACCTATTTCAAGATGTATTATTTCCAACATCGTGACAATACCGAACTCTTTGATTCCACAAACTGTGAATTAAGTGCGAGGCCAAAGTTTTCCATACATTAACGTCTTAGAAAATCTACGTCGGAACGTGACGTTTCAACCATGCCGTGATTATCACTTTAAAAATGGTGACTTTGTGATGTTTCGAAGTACAGACTGATCCTAAATTATTTAACGAAATATACTACCCTATCTGCATCTTCATTTGACTTTCATAATTGCATTTTCCAAATCAACTAACTTTATTAATTATTCATAGATACCATCTACGGAAAAGGCATGTGCTTCGCCACAGAGGTCAGTTGTGCGACTCAGGACAAATACTGCCATCGAGACTCGAACGGCATTAGGTACATCTACCTATGCCAGGCAATCACCGGTGAACGCACTAAAGCGGACGAGACGATGGCGCCAGCGATGATCATGATGGATGGACCTCCATCCCAATATATCATTTTCAGAGAAACACATGTATATCCACAGTATTTATTTGCAATTAAACAGCTACATGGTGACAATGGTGACTGAAATAACTTTGCCCTGTGTAAAAGTAAATGACTGCAACGGGTTTTTGTACATTCTAAGATTCCTGCGTGTCAATTTGTCTACAGGCAAAACCTGCGCCAAGACTTCAGCATGTCAAGCCTACTCATGTGAGGAAAGCACTGACAGTGCCTGTTGATAGCGATGTGTATTTGAAATAGTTCATCTTACTGTAGCAGTTACGAAAGTGACAGTGCCTGTTGATAGCGATGTCTATTTGAAATAGTTCATTTTACTGTAGCAGTTACGAAAGTGACAGTGCCTGTTGATAGCGATGTTTATTTGAAATAGTTCATCTGATTGTTATAGTCATTAACGTGACAGTGCCTGTTGATAGAGATGTCTATTTGAAATAGTTCATTTTACTGTAGCAGTTACGAAAGTGACAGTGCCTGTTGATAGCGATGTCTATTTGAAATAGTTCATCTGATTGTTATAGTCATTAACGTGACAGTGCCTGTTGATAGCGATGTCTATTTGAAATAGTTCATCTGATTGTTATAGTCATTAACGTGACAGTGCCTGTTGATAGCGATGTCTATTTGAAATAGTTCATTTTACTGTAGCAGTTACGAAAGTGACAGTGCCTGTTGATAGCGATGTCTATTTGAAATAGTTCATCTGATTGTTATAGTCATTAACGTGACAGTGCCTGTTGATAGCGATGTCTATTTGAAATAGTTCATTTTACTGTAGCAGTTACGAAAGTGACAGTGCCTGTTGATAGCGATGTCTATTTGAAATAGTTCATCTGATTGTTATAGTCATTAACGTGACAGTGCCTGTTGATAGCGATGTCTATTTGAAATAGTTCATTTTACTGTAGCAGTTACGAAAGTGACAGTGCCTGTTGATAGCGATGTCTATTTGAAATAGTTCATCTGATTGTTATAGTCATTAACGTGACAGTGCCTGTTGATAGCGATGTCTATTTGAAATAGTTCATCTGATTGTTATAGTCATTAACGTGACAGTGCCTGTTGATAGCGATGTCTATTTGAAATAGTTCATTTTACTGTAGCAGTTACGAAAGTGACAGTGCCTGTTGATAGCGATGTCTATTTGAAATAGTTCATCTGATTGTTATAGTCATTAACGTGACAGTGCCTGTTGATAGCGATGTCTATTTGAAATAGTTCATTTTACTGTAGCAGTTACGAAAGTGACAGTGCCTGTTGATAGCGATGTCTATTTGAAATAGTTCATCTGATTGTTATAGTCATTAACGTGACAGTGCCTGTTGATAGCGATGTCTATTTGAAATAGTTCATTTTACTGTAGCAGTTACGAAAGTGACAGTGCCTGTTGATAGCGATGTCTATTTGAAATAGTTCATCTGATTGTTATAGTCATTAACGTGACAGTGCCTGTTGATAGCGATGTCTATTTGAAATAGTTCATTTTACTGTACCAGTTACGAAAGTGACAGTGCCTGTTGAAAGTGATGTCTGTTTAAAATAGTTCATCTTACTGTATCAGTTACGAAAGTGACAGTGCCTGTTGAAAGTGATGTTTATTTGAAGTAGTTCATCTGATTGTTATAGTCAATAACGTGACAGTGCCTGTTGATAGCGATGTCTATTTGAAATAGTTCATCTTACTGTACCAGTTACGAAAGTGACAGTGCCTGTTGAAAGTGATGTTCATTTGAAGAAGTTCATCTGATTGTTATAGTCATTAACGTGACAGTGCCTGTTGATAGCGATATCTACTTGAAATAGTTTATCTTACTGTACCAGTTATTAAGGTGTCAGTGCCTCTTAAAAACGATGTCTATTTAAAGTAGTTCATCTCACTGAATTACTTGCAAATACCAGCAGATCAGGATAGTACTGACTTGTGCCTCCACGTGAAACACATAAGAAGGTACTGCAACAACAATGTCATAGATCTTATGTACATTATCCGTTGACTTCTAGAGGAGCAACACATGTAAAGGTTTTTGTGATGCTTCGATAGTGAACAAACGTTTACGTCGATAAAGAACAATAAAAAGCCGGCTTAGAACTGATCTTCAGCAACCCATGCTTGTCGTAAGAGGCGACTAACGGGATCGGGTGGTCAGGGTCGCTGACTTGTTTGACACATTCATCGGTTCCAAGTTGCGCAGGTCGATGCTCATAGTGTTAATCTTTGGACTGTCTGGTCCAGACTGGAATATTTACTCGGTTGCAGCCCTATAGCTGGAATATTGCTAAAAACAAACTTTATTAACATCAAACTTATATCTATTTGAACATTGTTGTAATTATCCCGAATAATTTATTCATTTAGATTTTCTTTAGTGGTTATACAATGTACACTGCAATAAAGAGGTAAATAAGCTGGAAGCACTGAGGTCATTTGTCAGAAGTTTCATCCAAATGTGTTCATTAATCTATATCTATGTAGATGCGGACTCAGGTTAGAAATGGCCCCTAACCGCCTACAAAACACATGCACATGTAAGAGGCAACGAGATGGATTGGGATCACAGGGGTTGGAATCACTGTTTGGACAATAATTTTTAGAAATAAAAATCTAGACTTTTGCAATTGTATATTGTTTATATATGTTATGATTAATATATGTTTCAAATTTGAATGAAATCGGTGTGGAAATGAATATTTTAGAAAACTCATTATTTTATGTAGTTATTGCCCAAACAGTAATTCGAATCCCTGTGATTGGGATGCCAGGCTATGTGGATTGGGCGTCATTTTACTTCGCCCGAATCGATCGTTGTTCGCAATATGGATCACTGGATTGTCTGGTCCAGATTTGATAATTTTGATGATATTGTTGCAATATCATTGAATACGTGGTGAACCATAAATACAATGCCGGTGTTGAGAAAGGGTCATAATATTTAATTAGTTATAACGGATTCATAGTTTAGACCATGTAGAGATCAAGGCACAATATGCACATATCATAACATCAGGAATTCCAATACGTCTTTCAAAATACACAAAAGTTGATGTCGGTTCTAAGATACGTGCACGTGAACCTGATGGAATACACCTGTATATACTCAAGTGAGTAAATTCCTTTTTTCTGGAACACCTGGTGTCATCACTGACTTTCAGTAATTCAGTTATACAGTTTTCACAGCTATTATCCCCCTTTACACCGAAACGGATTTTGTTTCTGAGTATAGTCAACACTGACATTGTATATTACTTCCCATAATCATGTTTGTTTAGTTGTTGTTTTGTAAGTCTGAAACTATTCTGATGCAGTTAGCCCACATGTTAACCACGAAGATTCAACATCACAATAATCCATAGTGTAATTCGGATATTGCCTACTACAAAGGAAACAATATGTACTAAAAACTCAAGTTTGCAAGGAGTGAGTGAGTGAGTTCGGTGTACGCCGCTTTTAGCAATATTCCAGCAATACCACGGACACCAGAAATGGGCTTTACACAATATAACGATATGGGGAATCGAACCCGGGTCTTCAGCGTCACGAGCAAACGCTTTAAGCTCTAGGTTACCCCACCGCCCCTTTGCACCCACAGCTATTGAGCAACTTATCAACTGGGTAAAGCAGACTGCACAAAGTGAAACATGTCATCATTCATGTGTACTTCACTTTGTGAGAGGCATGGACTTGAACAGAATGTACACGTGTTACATGCTGGAAATATAGGGGACGTAGGTTATGATCCGATGAAATTATGTAATAACAAGAGCAACAATGTTTGATTTATGACTGGATTCTTTATTACGTTTGTCTCACAGCTTGTCGTGCAGGTGTGTCTAAATGATTTACGACTATAATACATGTTGAAGTAATAACCTGTTTATCTACCTGTGTATTATCAGTATATATGCGCATCGATGTCGTTGAAATAGAAGCAACACCTAGATGTACATGTGTATGTATATGAAAGAAACCCGGGAAAATATCTTCTACTGCATATTCCTCTTACTCACAAAAAAACTGGGGGCGGTGGGGTAACCTAATGGTTAAAGCGTCGGCTCGTCACGCTGACGACCCGGGTTCGAATCCCCACATGGGCACAATGTGTGAAGCCCATTTATGGTGTCCCCCGTCGTGTTATTACTGAAAAATTGCGTTGAATTATGGTGGCTGATTAGGGCCGTCTCGTGTTATCGCTTTCTCGCCTCCGGATTTTAAGACGAGAAAGCGATGGCCCTAATCAGCCACCATATTGAATCCATATCACCCCGCAGAGGTGTGTCGCTAACCGTCATACACCATGTGGGCTACACTTTTCACTTGCGTGATAGATGACTTACCTTTTCCTAATGATATCGTCCATATATCTCCCCTAGGTAGATACCAAACCAATTAAATGTACTCTGTGTGCTCGTGATTGCGAACATTCGTCAAAACGCTACCTGTTCATGCCATGATCTCTAACGAGAATGTGCACGCTGTTTCCGAGCATATCAATGCAGTTGTGTGTGCACTTGGTGACAGTCGTTGGCAAACATTACTACAAAACAGTCCGTTTGGCTCAAAAGCGGACCGATGAATTGCAATCTAACTCGAAAACTAATAAACATAACATACTCAACGCTGATCATAATCAAAACATCATACCCACTCTGTGAGGTTTTTGCAGAATGTTTGTCCTAAAAATAATAAAGTTGTTTAACAAACTATCATTAAAATATTGACACAGTTCACTGTTTGTTACGAGGGAGGAGTGCAGAGAAAGGGACAGCCAGGTGTTCGAGAAGCACGTTCACAGACAAAGTTATTTATTCATTAACCTGTGCTGTGCCGTCTCCATCCGTTCTCGGACAAAACTTCTGCAAAAACCTCACAGAGTGGGTATGATGTTTTGATTATGATCAGCTTTTCATTGAGTATTTTATGTTTATTAGTTTTCGAGTTAGATTGCAATTCATCGGTCCGCTTTTGAGCCAAACGGACTATAGTAGGATCATGCTTTCTGACGAGTCTGATGAAGAATTAGTTCATGCGTCCCAAGTCATAGAGTCCCAGCTTGGTATAGAAAAAACTGCAACAGGTGAGCGTTTTGTTGAAGCGAATTATGATGAAGTTTTAAATCGTACATTGGAAGCTATATCTACAAACACTCAACGCCGAGGCAAATTTGCTGTTAACACTTTTCAAGCATAGGCTATAGCTATGAACAATCGCCGAAGTTCACACAGAAAGTTAACCTGCACATTAGAAAGCATGTCAGAACAAGAACTGGGGTATTTCATGTCTAAATTTGTCGTTGAGGTTCGGAAGCAAAACGGGGAGCCTTATCCACCAAAAACACTGCTGCAATTAGTAATAGGGATCCAGTCTCACATTAAACTACAAACCAAGAGAAATGTGCATTTTCTACAAAATGAAGCCTTCGAAGAGTTTGGCCAGGTGCTTGATGGGGAAATAAAATGATTAACACGTCAGGGTCTGGGTCAGGAAGTTAAAAAAGCCGAACCATTCACAGAACATTTTTCATTGTGGAAGTCAAAACAATTAGGAGATCACAATCCAAGGGTACTTTTGCATACAATTCTGTATTTGAATGGAAAGAATTTCAGCTTACGTAGTGGTCAGGCGCACAGGAAACTGAAATATGTGAACTCGCAGATTTCTCTCAGTAAAGATAACACTGGGCGAGAATATTTGTTTTATCGAGAAGACTATTCCAAAACTGTACAAGATGGGCTAAAACATAGGAAACTCAACCCGAAAGAAGTCAAACACTACCCGAGTTTGAATCCAGAGAGATGTCACGTAAGGCTCTATAACGAGTACCTCTCCCTCTGCCCTACCGGCGACCATGATGATGCCTTTTATCTCGATCCAGGTTTTGCAGTCGCCCACAGACAAATGCTGGTAAAAACCTTTCAAATATAATCTAACATATACATTTAAAGATTATCACTTACTGTTATTAATTATGATTTAGGAAGTAATGTTGCCCAGTACTATTCTATACTGTTTTGGTTTAAGTACTAGTATTAAATTTTATTACAAAATAGTACTTTCGAATTCGTACCTATTAATTTAGTAGTAATGATCTAATTATGATTTGCATATATATAATTTAAGTAACTAATTAAGAGAAATATTTTAATTGACAGTCGGGTGTGTTAAACAAAATTACCAGAGAAAGTAACGTCTGAATCGATCAAGTCATGTGATGTCCCATTGTTAAACTTTCGCCCGAGTTGGTATTTCCTGAACAAATGTCTGTGATTGGAAACTTCTGTCATTTCTTCCAGTATTTTGCTAATGTTACTAAAATGCGTATTTTCAGGTACAGTAGGCAGCCCTTAGGACATAACACGCTGCAGAAGATTGTTCCCGAGATGTGTGCCAGGGCGGGTATTCAAGGTTATAAAACCAATCACTCGCTACGTGCTACAACTGCTACAAGACTATACAATGCTGGTGTAAGTGAACAGCTCATTATGGAGCGTACTTGTCACAAAAGTGTTACAGGTAATGTTATACTGGATATTTTATAACTCCAAAAGCCGATTTTAAAGTACAAAAATGAATAATTTACCGTGAAGGTATAATGCAGTCTTTTTAAATGTTTCAATATGAAATATATATGTAAAATATGTAATAGATGTGTAACAGGTAAGTTTTAACTTTTATAAATTGTCTCATTTTTCAAAATAAGGGTCCGTAGTTACACGAGGACGAGCGGGGAGCAGGAGAGTATGGTCAGTGCTATTCTTACTACCGACCCTGCTTCTTCTGATAAGGATTCTGAGCCGACTGCAGTAACCGAGACAGTAACTAAAGAAGCCGTCCAGATGGGTAGGAACACTGCCCCTGAAACATCAACTATTGCGGTACCTCGGTCCGCATATCCAGAGCTTAGATTCGAGAACTGTGTTGTCAATTTAGTTATGAGGTGAACACTGACAATAAATAAAATCTCAAACATTGTGTTTTCTTTCCTAATTTGTTGTGTGTTGCGGTTAGGACTCTTTCCACAGTATTAAAGTGCTGAATATTTCTATATTAGTTTGAACACTTCCAATACACGTGCCGGGGTTACTATTAGGAGGTTACTTCTTACGTGCCTTAAATTTCGAAATTTCCATCCGTCGCCTCCAACGGCTATTTTACAGAGGGAATTTTCGAACATTGATTCGAGGCGTAGCCGAGAAGCAATATTCGAAAATTCCCGATATCGAGTGCAGATACCTACGATTCCGAGGCGAAGCCGAGGAAAGGTGAGGTATCTGCACGAGAACACATCTTATTTGTATACAGCGGTGAAAACAAATATACCTCCATATAGATACCTCCGCACGTGAAGGTTGGGTGTAGCTATGGAAAAAATCAACCTGTTGAAACAATGGAGATATCATACCCTAGTGGTGTATACACATGTATCAGCTTATGTCTCTTGAAAAACATGTGTGCGAAAAGTGACAGGTCATGTATAGAAATGTCCAGTTGAGTGAGCACACCCCACTGAATGAAAAATCGCTCGACTAGACATACATTATGTCTTTCCATTGAAATGGGATGTACACAGGCCAACACTTTACCGAGAGCAGAATTGAAAGACTTTATCAGATGATGGATATGAACATTCCAATTGTTAACTCTCCAGCCTCTAGTGCGGTTAGTTTCCAAACTTGACGTCAACTCGAGGCTTATCTTTCACTGTCGATTTCAAAGGGCGTTAGAGACTCTTGCTCGGAAACAACAGGTATTATCATGACTGTAACAGTTATATTTAAACACACACTTATGACATGATGGAAACCGTTCACCGGACTCTGCTTTTAGTGAACGTTTTGATTGTAGAGTGAATTTTGTCGCTTTACTGGCGCTCCGTGTTGCACGGCTGAAGCAATATCTCAACAGGAACACCTAATAGTTGTACCCATGTTTGGAATCGAACCAGGACCTACGACCTGATGTTGAAACTGTAACACCGACGGTATACATAGGATTAATCACGATGACACCCGGTGTAGGTGTGAGTGAACAAGGACACCGGGTTTTGGTGAAGTGGATGGTAGCTCGTTTCCGGCGCAACCAACGCCGAGTTAGGGCAAACGTAATATGACACCGGGTGTTAGTGAAGCGGATGGTAGCTCGTTTCCGGCGCAACAAACGCCGAGTCAGGGCAAACGTAATATGACACCGGGTGTTGGTGAAGTGGATGGTAGCTCGTTTCCGGCGCAACAAACGCCGAGTTAGGGCAAACGTAATATGACACCAGGTGTTGGTGAAGTGGATGGTAGCTCGTTTCCGTTGCAATAAACGGTGTGTAAGGTAAACGTAAGATGACACCAGGTGTTGGTGAAGTGCGTGAAAGTAGTCCGCTGGTAGCGATGTGTTTGGTAAACGATGACTTGACATACCTGTGACATAGTGTTGGCAAAGCTGTGCATTTCGAACCTGAGACGAATTGACCACTTGAACCGCCTTATATTAAATTGTATCCCGACTAACACCCACTGCCTACTTCGGTAAAGGTTTGCTGTAACGGTTCATTTTGTATGTACCCCGCTGGAAATGCCGAACTGTAGAAATTCATTTTACACTTCGTGTTAGTAATTCTTTATCTCGAATAACTGAGTCACATAAAGATATACGGAAATTACCGATGTTTTACGAATGCAAATCGATGGAAGGGAGATAACTCTAAATTTGTTTTTCTTGTCTGTCGTAGGTATTTGGCTAACTCTGGTTCTCCTTATTACTCAAACAGTTCAAAATTAACATTGAGGTTTTTGGTAATATAAATACATGTTTCCCTGGGGCCCATGGTCAACGTACCCTCTATGTACATCAACCCATGTCCCCTTCGTGACCAGGAAACAACTTGTATTGTGTTTACTAAATATATCAATATGACGTCAGGTTGCTACATTTCGCTGACAACTGAACATTTCCGTGATCTGTCCTATCAGCAAAAGCAAAACGTATTTTCCAGTGAGACGGATGGGGAAAACCACCATCATTTGTTGTATTGTATTGACGAATTCAACCCCAAACCAGGATCCTCATTGAATACGGCGTATGGGTTTCATAGAAAGAAAAATAAACACTGCACATCTAGGGCAAACCTAGACTTGAACAAGTCTCTAAGGTAATGATTAATAGTTTAAATAATAATTTCTAAAGAATATATTAATAACAGATGTGGTCTGTCCCTTTATCTAGACTTACCTATTCAAAGGATAGAATTATTATAATTGTATGGGCGTAGCACTCAGTACAGCCTTGGAGCAAGGCTAGAGCAAACAGGGAATGTTGAAATATAAATTGAATGGACGGAGTAGTCATGCATGAAATTTTCCTTTGACGTTTTCTACACTCGACAAGCAAATTCAAACAGGATATTATATGATACAATGTACGTGTATATATAGACATCCAGCCAATAATACAGGTACAGTTACTGTTATTAGTCACGCAGGTGTGAGAGAATGAAAGCGTAGTAGACCTATTCTACTCCATATCAAGGAACGTCATAGCAGGATGTAGTAATGCAGGTTTGTACCGGACGGGGCGTCTCATACACTGACACTGTTACAGAAGTGGGTGTTGTCTACTGACTATCGTTCTAGGTCCTGCCACGCTTTGGACGTTTGAAAACGGGACGATTGTAGCAAGGTATGAAGTTTACATAGAAGTACGTGTACATGCCTCTGTGAAGGACACTTAACATCAACAGGTGCATAGTGAAATCTGGATCAGTGTTATCCATACCGCCATGATGGTGCATGTTTGCTAATAAGAGACCCGTAAGGTGGATGTTTCCTGGGACACTGTGTGATTCATATGTCGTGTTGGAAGTTTGCTGATAAGAGACCCGTACGGTGGATGTTTACTTGGATACTGTATGATTCATGTGTCGTGTTGGAAGTTTGCTGATAAGAGACACGTACGGTGGATGTTTACTGGGACACTGTGTGATTCATATGTCGTGTTGGAAGTTTGCTAATAAGAGAGCCGTAAGTAAAATAACTGTTTTGTAAGAAAAGGTTTCTGCTGAGTAGACGTATCTTTGAAGGACTGATTCCAGCAGCAATGTCCAGCAACCCTATGTACGGACTCTTTGGGGCATCTGAGGACGAGCCACTGCTTAATGATGAGCAGCTTGGCCTCACAACAGTCCAGTTTGGACACAGTGTCCGGGTCTTTCTGATGAGCAGTGTATCTGAAGATGTTGCGGATGAAGATATACTTTACAGAAAGTTACTGGTGGGCAATGACAGTGTGTTTGACGATGATGCTGATGACTATATGGCAGCGTTTGGAGACAGCGTTAGTTCTGCAACAGCGCAACGTGATCGCAAGGGAAGAACGTTTGGCAGCCGTGAAAAGAGGCGAAGCCTATTGTCGTTCTGTTCTGACCGTCGGAAAGGCCGGGCTGTAAAACCAAGGGATAAAACTCTCCAGATTATCACTTCGGAGATTAGTGATATTATCTCGCCTATTGACAGCTTATCTGGTAAGTGAACGAATAGGATTTTACGCCGCATTTAGCAATAATCTAGCACTATCACACCACAAATGGCTTTCACACACTGTATCTATTTGCAAAATTAAACTTTCGCTTTTTTGAACGCGTTAACCATTAGGCTACCCGACTGCTTATGTCTTGGTATATGTCTGTATTTTAATAGTACATGTCTTGAAACTTCTAACCCTGAACATAACCATCGATACGCACGCGCGTCCACATGAGCACACACGTACACACACTCACATACATACATACATACATACATACATACATACATACATACACACACATACATACATACATACATACATACATACATACATACATACATACATACATACATACATACATACATACATACATACATACATACATACATACATACATACACACACACACACATACATACACACACACATACATACATACATACACACACACACATACATACATACATATATACATACATCTAAGCAATACAGTCTATAACTTTCATTTGTTTTTCATGTTAAATACTGATTGAAGACAAATTGAAGCATGCAACTGTGTTCACTAGTTCAAGAACATGCATAAAGATGACCATGTATTTTGTTCTAGATTATGAATCTCTTCCTGATCCACCATCAGCTGCGTACCTTGAGCTCCTTAGCGGGGATGACCATATTTTGTACACCATTCAGAACCTGGATAGCAACAAGGTGAAGTTTTTGAAGCAATCCCATACACACAGCATGAAGATAGCAACCTTAGCTCACACTAAATGTGGTGAAATCAGATGGGATGAGAGCAAGGATGATGAACTGGTTGTGGCACTTGTGAAAGATGATAATACAGATCATCTCGATTCTTCAGACTCCTCGGTTTTCTACATTCAGACATGGAGAGACAACATGGATACAGCCATCGCAGATGTCCTTAGAGACATAAAAGTACATCCAGTTACTGTGATGCATATTTTATGGCCAGAAATGAAACAGAAAAAATTATCGAAGATTCTTCCACAAACGTCAGATGAAGTGATGGTGAGTCTGTCCGACGACCAGCCAGGATATATTGTTATTGGAGTACAGGACCGAGTGTTACCGATTGTTCAGAATTTATTGGTGCTGGTTGAACAAGCTGAAGAAGAGCATATCCTGAAGAAGTACGCCCCGGAGCAGGTTCTAAAGGCACCAGAAGGAGCTGGTTCAGGAGAGGAACAACAGGAAAGAAAGATTTACGAAGAGCGAGACAAAATCATGTTTCTGCAAAGGCACTGCTCATCGTCAATAGATATAATCAGGAGAGAACTGTCTGTCACTATCTCATTTGATCTCAAGTCCAACTGTATCATCATGTGTGGGTCGAAGGCTGAAGAAGCCTTTAGTCGCATCAAAGCTCTGGTCGCTGATGTTAAGATGGAAGTGTACAAGTCAATGCGAATGGGAGCAAGAAAATATTTCAAATCCGCCACAGGGGAGACGTCAGTCAGGCAAGCTGAAGATAAATATAAGTGTTTCATTCACAGAAACCTTGAGAGGAGAGGTAGGTAGATTCTCTGTAGATGTGGTTATTTTTGTTCATTATTTATCCTTTTAATAAACAGCCACTGGAGGCCAAAGTGAAGGCATAAATCCTCCTGGTCTAACTTTGGTCGTTTTTTAGTGGTCTGTAGCCCAGATTTAATTTCTACTAAATAATATTTTGAGTACGTAATATTTTTAATGATGAATTCGTGTGTTTTATACTCAACATACTGTTTCACTTTAAATGAAAAAGTATTTAATCAAATAAAGTGAATTTAAGATTGCGAATCCTCATAACTTTACCTTGCCAATTGAACATTAAAATCTCAGAATTTTATTCAACTTAGGATTAAAGTTGCTTAACAAACGATCATAGTTCCAACTCGCTATTATTAGTTTGTATTACAAGGGGGGATGCATATTAAATGAACCCCGAGAAGGGTTGGTTTCTACGGTAGTCTAAGTCAACGCTCATCCACACGTGCATTTGTTTCACTGTTCCAACTACTGCGCCAACGCCACAGATCAACGAGTTCCGATCATCCTTTTATAGAAAGTACACTACTCTTAAGCCCTAACGAATCTCGGATAATAGATGCTGGCTCCCAGCTAACAATTTCGTTATGGTTTCGTTGTTACAACGTTATTCTGTCGACTCCCATTTACGTTGTCACAACGTTGTGACGTGACGTTGCACAGTGACGTGATGTTAACGTTGTCAGTAAGAATGGAAATTACTGTCACTGTGACCTCAGTACATTTATGGTATGGTAATCACAAAGTATAATATAATAGGGAAATAATGCACTACTGTCTTGTTTTCTGGATAAATTACGAATAATTCGATGTCACTCTTTTACATGGGTTTCGGGAAAGTTTACCTCCCATAAACGATAACGTTTCAGAAACGATGAAACATAACGTTGACTTATAGTCAAAACACAACGTTCTGACAATATGTGTCTACGGTAACGTAGTTAAAATGACGTAATGCTAACGTTGTGAAACCGTTGTGTCATGACGTTACCAATCTACACCCTTCACTTTAACCTTGCGAAATGTTGTGTCATGGCGTTAACAATATACACCCTTCACATTAACCTTGTAAAAACGTTATGTCATGACGTTACGAATCTACACCTTTCACATTAACCTTGTGAAAACGTTGTGTCATGACGTTACCAATCTACACCCTTCACATTAACCTTGTGAAAACGTTGTGTCATGACATTACCAATATACACCCTTCACATTAACCTTGTGAAAACGTTGTGTCATGACGTTAACAATATACACCCTTCACATTAACCTTGTGAAAACTTTGTGTCATGACGTTACCAATATACGACCTCCACATTAACTTTGCGAAAACGTTGTGTCATGACGTTACTATACACCCTTCACATTAACCTTGTGAAAACGTTGTGTCATGACGTTACCAATATACACCCTTCACATTAACCTTGTGAAAACGTTGTGTCATGACGTTAACAATATACACCCTTCACATTAACCTTGTGAAAACGTTGTGTCATGACGTTACCAATATACACCCTTCACATTAACCTTGTGAAAACGTTGTGTCATGACGTTAACCAATATACACCCTTCACATTAACCTTGACGTTAACAATGAAAACTTGTGAAATTGTGTCATGACGTTACATTGTGTCAACGTTAACAATATACACCCTTCACATTAACCTTCACATGACGTTAACAATACCCTTCACATTAACCTTGTGAAACGTTGTGTCATGACGTTACGAATCTACACCTTTCACATTAACCTTGTGAAAACGTTGTGTCATGACGTTACGAATCTACACCCTTCACATTAACCTTGTGAAAACATTGTGTCATGACGTTAACAATATACACCCTTCACATTAACCTTGTGAAAACATTGTGTCATGACGTTACCAATATGTCATTAATGAAAACGTCATGACGTTACCAATATACACCCTTCACAACGTTGTGTCATGACGTTCACATTACACCTTTCACTTGTGAAAACGTTGTGTCATGACGTTACCAATATACACCCTTCACATTAACCTTGTGAAAACATTGTGTCATGACGTTAACAATATACACCCTTCACATTAACCTTGTGAAAACGTTGTGTCATGACGTTACCAATATACACCCTTCACATTAACCTTGTGAAAACGTTGTGTCATGACGTTAACAATATACACCCTTCACATTAACCTTGTGAAACGTTGTGTCATGAACGAATCTACACCTGTCATGACGTTACCAATATACACCCTTCACATTAACCTTGTGAAAACATGTCATGACGTTAACAATATACACCCTTCACATTAACCTTGTGAAAACATTGTGTCATGACGTTACCAATATACACCCTTCACATTAACCTTGTGAAAACATTGTGTCATGACGTTACCAATATACACCCTTCACATTAACCTTTGAAAGGCTGAAAACGTTGTGTGTCAGCTGGATTATCATCTGGCTCTGATGTTTCATATTCAGACCCGGATTCGATTCCTCACATGGGTACAGACCGCCTCCGTGTTGTAGTGGTTATAGCGTCCGCCCGAAGAGCGGAAGGTCGCGGGTTCGACCCCCGGCCGCGTCATACCAAAAGACGTTAAAATATGGTACTTGTTGGTCCCTGCCTAGCGCTCGGCATTAATGGGTACAAGAAGGACTGGTCGGCTCGGAGTCAGTATAATGTGTCTGAGTGGGATATTCATGCTTCACTGCGGCATGGTATATCAGTGGGCTAGCACTATAAAACCAGCTTAAGTCTGGGCTAGTACAAGCAGCCGCACATACACATACACACGCATGCAAGTCGTCATATGAGCGAAATATTCTCAAGCACGACGTTAAACCAATTTCACCTCACCTCACATGGGTACAATGTGTGAAGCCCATTCCTTGTGTCCCCCGCCGTTTTACATTCATGCAGCTTCAACTATTTATACTTATTTCATGCACATTTGTCAATGTGAGTTATGTTAATGTGGTATGCATTGAAGCATATTGATCATGACGTACATTGCCACATTTAAGAGCAGGGTTAGAATTGACCTTCAGCAACAAATGGCAACAAACGGGATGGAGTCGTTTGGCTTTGTTGGTGCATGTCATCGTAGCGCATGTTAAGAAATTCACACGCATGGTACCAGTCACTGGGCTATTTATAGACCTCCGTTATACATTAGACAACTGCGTTACACAACAAATAGACCTACTTGTCTGGTTCTACAACCTTCCATGCAATACTCCATCACGTATAAATGATTTGTTTCCAGAAGCGGAACAGTCGGACGGTGTTGCCTCAGCTGACATTGAAGTTGTCCTGAAACTAGGAGATATCGCATTAACAAAGGTAATTAGATGAAGACGGGCCATGCTCCTCTGACGTGGAACAGATAGATTAATTCAGTGACCATTTACCTTTGTCACAGATGGACCTCAGTTCCCGCTTTGTGAAAAATTGCAATATTTAATGCTTTATTATGTTTGTTCCGTGAAGATCCGGGTTAGAATTGGTCTTTAGCAACCCATGACTGTAGTAAGCGGAGATCGGGTGACTTGGTAAACACATGTCATCGTATCCCAATCGCGTAGATCGATGTTCATGCTGTTGACCACTGGTTCAGACTCGATTATTTACAGACCACCGCCATGTAGCTGGAATATTGCTGAGGCGGCGTTAAACAACAAAAAACAAACAAATATTATGTTTTCATATGTATTATGTTTTATATTTTGCTTACTAACATGAATTAATCTGTGTTCACAATTTGCTTATGACTAGGTGGACGTAATCGTCAACTCAACAAACGAGAGACTCGACTTATCTGGTAGTGAACTGTCCAAGGCCATAGTTAAAGTAGGAGGCGCTGCCATACAGACGGAATGCAAGGAGCTATATCCACAAGGATGCAGAGTTGGGGATGTTGTAAAGACTCGTCCAGGGAAACTACACTGCAAAGAGCTGTATCATTGCTGTCTTTCAGACTACAGACGAGAGCATCCCGGTCAGGCTGAGAAGGTGACACTATTTTAATTCCTATAATCATTTATGCGCTGAGGTTTGATTATTCCTTTACTGAGGTTATCTTCCAAATACATGTAATTTTTTACCAACTGTTAGTATAGGTCATCGTTACACGTGTGACCATGTCAGATGAGGCACCGCAACCTGTGCAGAGTTAGGTACCTTTTGTACGCCAGAAACCTTGGGTTGTGGGTGTGAATCCAGGTTCGCCCATTTATGCTTGTAGGTTTGTCATTAGACCTGTTCTCGTGGGTCTCACCAAAATAGTGAACGTCTGAGACATGCGTGACTCCGGGCTTTCCTCCCACATTAAGCTTGCCATTTTGACTGGCAACAGAAATCCTGTTACAGGTCGCGTTACCGAAGCTCTCTCACTACTGGGGCGGTGGGGTAGCCTAGTGGTTAAAGTGTTGGCTCGTCACGCCGAAGACCCGGGTTCGAATCCCCACATGGGTACTATGTGTGAAGCCTATTTCTGGTGTCCCCCGCCGTGATGTTGCTTGAATATTGCTAAAAGCGGCGTAAAACCAAACTCAGTCAGTCAGTCTCTCACTACTAATAAATACTATTTAAACTGGACTTAAAGCCGACTCACTCACTTACTCTCTCACATTAGTGTCATGCCGAAACGACGTGTGGTAGTGCTGTGTTTTAAATACACGCCACTTGGTTAAACAAAACGGGCGTTTAGGCAGCGTGCTGGCTAAAAGTTAGCGCTGAAGGCTCCTTAATTCGAGTGTCGGTGTTGTAGCCTAGTAGTTAAAGCGTTCGCTCGTCACTCCGAAGGCCCGGGTTCTATTCCCCATGGGCACAATGTGTGAAGCCCATTTCTGCTGTCCTCTTGTGAAATTGCTGGAATAGTGCTAAAAACGGCGTAAAACACAATTCCTTAATTCGAGGATACACATTGAGTGATATTGCTGGTTTATTGATCAAGATTCATTAAACCTCACTCACTTATTATCCTACTTGCACTTCGTACTGAGAGGAAACCATTATTAATTCCCTAGTTGGTGTAAGAATGTTGATCACACAAGGTTTTGAACAATTACAACCGATAACCTGTAAATCAAAATTTACACTGGGATTAAAAATGCCAATGTTTTTTCTCGCATGATATCGAAGGACAAGTATTAAAAATGGCGTTAAATATCAACTTATTGCCATCTTGTATTGATATATCCCTCATTTTGCATTACCTGTTTTGAAAATTATGATTTACTTAACCAACTTGTACTGCTATTTTACACTGAAATTACATCACCAACGTATGTGTGTGTCCTTCACAGCTTCTAAGGGAGATAATTCTGCAGTGTCTGCACAAAGCGTCTGTAGCTGGTCATAGCAGTGTGGCCTTCCCTCCCATTGGCACCGGCAAAAGGCAATACCCAACCGATGAGGTGGCAAGAACCTTCAGAGAGGCTATCAAAGACTTCACAAAATCAAACCACTTCAGTTCTCTGGCAGAGGTCATGATTGTGTGTTATCACACGAATCAGGACCTATTGAAGGTACAAAAACACATATATTAAAAACAACAATTATCAACCAGTCAGATTATGCATAAATATTGATGCTGCAGCTATCAGAAAGAAACCTGAATACATTTCAATTCTGGGAAATGACCAGTCTTGATTCTCTAACAAAACTATCAACATGGCGTAAAATGCAAAATGGATGCGAAAACTATTCATGCCAATGCATGATTAATGGTTTCTGAAATGCATTAGTTATAACCAAGATTCAAAACATCATTGCTAATTATTGAGAGTCTGACCTTCAACTAAGTTACTTCGGAAAATTGTTACTGTTGTTTGATATAGTAATTGTGTAAGTGATAGTACGAAATGTTCCTTACTGAATGTTTCTTCCTACAGATTTTCAAGGATGCTTATGACAGTGAGAAAACGAATCCAAGACACTCCTCCCTTTCAAACATTTCCATGATGACAGGTACGGTCATGGTATCACAACCGTTTATAACCTTTAATTTTCTTAATGTCCTCAATGATTAAATCGAATGATGAATTTGACTTTATGTTATGGCTTGCTCTCTTCAACAGAGTTCCACATAGGCCATGTTCTGCTCATTGTGAAAGAAGGCAACGTCTTTAAGGAGGACGTGGATGTTGTTGTAGTCCCAACCGACAACAAAATGTCAGTGTCTTGTGAGTATCTTGTAGGGCGTGTACATGAATTATTTGGGGCGCACAAACCTTTTTTCACAAGTAAATCCGTTTTTGTTACACAATATTTAGATCTATCAGAATCATTTTGGTTAATGTTTTCAGGCGAAGTGAAGTGGACCTTTGTACATGAGTTTGGAGACAACACCTTTCGTCAGTGGAAAGGTAGTTAGAAGATTTCATTTGAAAAAAATGATCGAAAGGTTGTTTTCCATTTCTCTTGGAATGTCAGCACACCATTTCGAGGTACCACTGGACAAATAGACCCTTTCATTCCTAACTGATCGTCTATCTTATCGTATTCAAACATAAGTATATAAAATATCCATTACATGTTCTGATGCAAAGATCAAAATGGATCCAAGTGACACATTACAAATTACCCTAACCCATGCAGTCAAACATATAAAACGCTGAACCATCTTGAATTTCGAGTCTCTGCCCAAACATAGAAAAATAGTGATAAAACGGATATGAATTCATCATTGAAAATCAGTGAGGACTTAAGTAACAATTTGATTAACTAATATTCTCGCTCATGAGCCGGCCCGATTAGTTAATCGAGGCAGTTTAAAATTTGAGTTTTCGAAAAACTATTTTACTCATGATAACTGCATGTTGGATTTTGTCAAATCCTTTGTCAGAAACTGGTCACAGTGCGGAGAGTTTCTGGGCTTTTGGGTTTCCAGAATTACGTGTTATTTATTTTTTTACTCCCAGAGTCCAACATCCGGAAGTCTGGAGGAGTGATGCTGCGTGTACCCGGACATCACTGTTCCAGTATCCTGGGCATATCCAGGGACTTCTTTACTGGCGACTTGTTCATGATGATCTGCAAGTGCTTGCGGAAAGCTGAGAAAAACAAAGTGACATCCATCGCTATCCCTGTTATGACAGGTGGGTTACTACAACATTCTTTATTCGTGAGAAAAGGGAGAAGGAAGTCCCGACTGATAGTTATCATAAAGTGACTGAGGATAAACAAATCCGAATCAATTTGTTGGATTTAATATACTCATGGAAACGAATAAGGAAACACATGGAAGTACAAGTGTTCCTTTATTTATTTCCAGAATTTCCACAGTGCAACACAAACCTTGTGAAGAAACCTTGAAAAGAATAACGGAAAGTTGTCCTTTCTTGTGTTCCCTTATGTGTTTCCATGAGTATATTAAATCCAACAAATTGATTCGGATTTTGTTTATCCTCAGTCACTTTATGATAACTATCACTCGGGACTTTCTTCTCCCTTTTCTCACGGAATGTATATATATTCACAGTCATTGCTGCTCTGCGGTGTTCTTACATTTTGGGGCACATTCTGTGAATTGCGGATGCTAGCAGTAGGGTCGGACACGATTTCCCTTTCCGAGAACACCCGGTGTCATCTCTAATGTTGAGTGTTCTGATCATATGATATTCACAACTATTGTGCCCTTTACCCAAGATGGCTTGTGTTTCTGATAATTGTCAAGAGAGTGTATTCTTTTCCCTGACATTATATATGTCCGTATTATTTTATACAAATCCATGTTTGTATCCAAATAGTTCTATCGTTCTGATATCTGTTGAGTGTCAGTCACATATGAATCATCGCAGTTTTGAAGCCCTTTGATTTTGTTGCAAATTATATACAAATATATGCATGAAGAGAAACCAATGATAGATGTTCCGCCCAGGTAACACTAAGGGTGAATCCCTTCCGGCAGTATTGATTAAGTCCGTCAGATGTCTCATGGGCTCACTTGAGTTTGTCCGAGAAGTCAGGCTCGTCTACACCGACCCTGCAACCATGGTTGCCGCCGTGACGGTGATTGAAGAACAGCTCCCTTCCACATGCGTGGGAAGGTACAGGTTTGCGGAAACGACCCCGGAACCTCCAGCAGAGGGTAGGTGACAAATAGCCCAGGTGCAGTTACAGTTGGTTATTCAGACGTTTTCAGTTGGAAAGAGCTTCGTTTTACGTCCTCCATAACAATGCAGACTTAAGGACATTGTTCTGTGTCGTTTAATGTCAAATCTGTCTTCTATGATACTGGAGCAACCAATATGAAACCTAAATGAAACCTGTTTTTAAATTCTGGAGAATTACCAAATGATTCCACATTGTGTAAAATGTACATGCAAATATTCATTTCAATGAATCCTCCATCATTCCTGAAATGGTTTTACGTGAACAATGCATAAGCTTACATCAAAATCGACTCAAACCATCATTGTTAATTATCGACAGTCTGACAGTTCGCAAACGTAAATACTGTTGTTTAATAAAAGTGAGTGGGTGAGTTTAGTTGTACGCCGCTCTTAGCAATATTCACCCCCTTCAATTTTTTTTATTGGAGAGGGGGTGTGGGGTGGTTTAGGGTGGGGGGTGATAACCATTATTGGCATGAGTATATATGGCGGCGGTCTGTAAATAATCGAGTCTGTACCAGACAATCCAGTGATCAACAGCATGAGCATCGATCTACGCAATTGGGAACCGATGACATGTGTCAACCAAGTCAGCGAGCCTGACCACCCGATCCCAATAGTCGCCTCTTACGACAAGCATGGGTTACTGAGGGCCAATATTCTAACCCAGACCTTCACGGGTGTTTAATAGAATAATAGTGTTACAAGTGATAGTACAAAACTGTTCTTACGGAATGTTTAGATACATGTCCTTGTTGTTATAAGGTTCACAAACGCAGAGTGAAACGGATGACTGTACACTTCAAGGTGGCCTCGCCATGAAAATAGTGTGTAACAACAGGAGGAGTTTCGGAGAATGTCAGCAGTTCCTAGACAACCTGCTGATGGAAAACCTGTCTGTGGAGACACTGGAGAACCCAACCATCGGCGACCTGACAGAACAGCAGGTTAGGATCTGGCAAATTATTAAAATATATTCACGAGCCATCCATACGACTCACACATATTGCAGTAATTACTGGTGGGTTGATAATATATGAGTGAGTGAGTGACGGAGTTTCAGTTTTACGCCGCTCTTAGCAATATTCCAGCAATATCACGGCGGGAGACACCAGAAATGGGCTTCACACATTGTACCCATGTGGGGAATCAAATCGGGGTCTTCGGCGTGACGAGCGAACGCTTTAACCACTAGGCTATCCCACCGCCCTGATTATACATATCAAGTAAGCAATACTTCAGACCTTCAAACAAAGAACAGCCTTAGAAACATTTTTTCAGCCCATAAGTTATAGCAGTATCGAATTAATATAATATGAGAATTATGAAAAACGATTTCACTATCCACATGAATCTTTTTAAAAGTGGGAAGTTTATTAATTGTACCTAACATAAGACAGGATATAGAATAACAATTTTGACTTCGAATGATTACAGCCTTATAATCTGTCTGAGGTGAAGTCCTGACAAGTGCTGATCTTTAAAAAGTCTGAAATTAATAAGTCAGCATTATGCACACAGCTGAAAGGAGTGATATAAAACATTTTGCATTCATGTTTCAAGGCTGGTTAAATAGATAATAATTACATAATTACATAATAATGGAACATCAAGTTTCAGGAAATAGAAAACGTTAACTTCAAGAAACAACAGAAAACCTTTTAAAAGCAAAAACATATTTAGCAATACTTTAATTCGATAAGATAATATTTGAATTTATAAAACATGAATACCGTTTTGAAGTGATCGTCGAATACCGTGCAAAATACGATTAGATGTGTTTGCCATCTTTTCTTGAGGGACCTTTGGGGAGTTGTCATTTCATGCATGGGTGCTCGTTTGTAACCCGTTGATTCTCAGAATTCAAGGTTAGAAAGAGCAACAAATGATGAACCACATGCACCATCTAGGCACCAGAGGCCATTGGGTCTATGGTTATTGTTTGATCTGAATTCTCCAAACTCAAAGCTCATAATCATGTTCTTATTCATGAAAAATTGTTTGTATTTTATTGGTAAGTGGTACGTTATGACAGATGACTTCCCGTATTACCAGCTTGCAAACTGTCATAGATTAGAAATACGCATTGATGTAGCGGAAAGATTCTGATAGTATCACTTAAATTCCAGGTTCAAGATATACAGCGCTTGTGTGCTGATATTGACGTGACCTCCGAGGTGGACACCACGAACTGTGTCATTTATCACTCCGGGATGAAGGTTGACGCCATCAAGGCCAAGGGTCAGACCCAGGAAGTGCTGAAAAATATTGAGTTCGTCCAGAAGAACCTAGAAAAAGCTGAACTTCTTCGTCGTCTTGTGGAATGGTGGTACATCACTGAAGATGGTCATGAGATGAGCTTCGCGCCCATGACCAGCATGCTGATTGAAGAAGCTTTCTTGATGAGATCTGCACATCCTACGGCAGTAGTGCAGACAGCGACGTGTAAAGTCAACATAGACTTTACCTCCATGGATATCAGTTCCCGGGAAAACCCCAACCACAGATTCCAGATTATCAGGAAAAAAGGCCCAGGTAGGTTCACAATGCAATTTTGTCATGTTTGGTATTAATGTTATTTACGTTTGTTGATGTTCATGTCATACCATGTATATTCCAAATGTATCCTGATTGTTCCTGACATTTATATACTTGACAAAGAAAACAGCACACCATGGCGTAGTAAAGACCTCAATTTACACCCGTTGTGTATCTGTTTCTAACAAGCACAAGCAAGGGACCTTTTTCAAATTTCATTATTCACAACGGCGTCTTTTTTGTTGTAGAATTGTACTAAAAAACAACACAACGTAACCAATTTGCATCGTTTGGCTTGACAAAATTACATCAGATCCAAATTCAGTATCTTTGGAAGACGCAGAACAAAGTATATCGATTATCCAGACTTAGAGTATGCTTCAATCACAACTAATATGTGAATCCGATTCCGTATAATTCGATACTCACAATAACCACGAGTGTGAGAATTTCTGTGATGTGAGTTCACTTCCGGAACGAAAATCAATATGTAACCAAGGAAATTTTTGGACAAGAATGAAAGTATGACACACTGGAAAAACAAACTTGAATCGTAACAAATGGCATTGATGAGTTTATACTAAAGGAAAGGATGTATCGTTGACTGTTGCACCTTCAGCTGTGCCTCTCCCTGACATCTGGGAAGACATGGGAGCCAAGGATATCATCGCGCCAAGGATCAAGGATGGACCTGAAGCTGATAAACTTCGTCAAATGTTCATGTCCAACGCTGGGAACAAGTATGAGATTATGGGGGTATGTCAGTTGTTAACTGACCCAACTACGTAGAATGTTAAATTAAATTGTTTCATAACCTAAAGCATAATATATGCACAGACACGAGTTAAAGCACTGAATACATTAATGATGTAATCAGTGATAGAATATTTCTCAATATAACCCAATTGTCTTTGTTTGCGCTTTGTTCATCTATATGATGGTGGCCTATAGAAGATGATTCTAGCCCTAATCTTCACGATTATCTTTAAAAACTTCTTTGCCAGGTCGATACCTGGTTTTAGCTAAACATTGTGTGATGTTCATATTACAAAACGTGAGTATCATGGTCCTCAAAACATGAAAACATCTCAATAGCACGCCGTGCAATAACATTCCGGTGCAATAACATGCCCGTGAAATGTGACAATCACGTCTTTAAAAGCGAGGACATCGTGATTATGATTTAAATATATGGCATCTAATAAGACACATCTTCGTCAACCCTTCCTAGGTATACCGGATTCAGCATAAATACCTGTACGAGCAGTATCAGATACAGAAAGAAGCCATGGAGAAAAACTACCCTCACAAGAGCAATGAAAGACACCTGTGGCATGGCACCAACGTGGAGGCCATCAAAAACATCAACAAGTATGGATTCAATAGGGGCTACTGTGGAAAGAACGGTAAGGCTACTACAATCAAATTGTCATCAGGGCACCATTAAACTCAGACCTGAACATTTAATTCTGTTTATTCACGAATACATGACACGTTTTATGGATAACAATTTCTTTTATATTCTTTATCATGACGTTTCATAGCAAATTCACGCTCCTTCATCAGGTGAATGATTCAATAAATGATTCATTTTGATCTGAAAGAGATAAATAATATAAATAGAAGTTGTTATTCATATAACGTGACATGTATTCATGTTGGCCCAACTTCCTAATGCCTTTCACGAACATTTTGGTTTATACCCATAAGAATCCATCGAACGATGAATCCCTAGTGACGGGGCAGTTTAAATTATACGAAATGTGTAGAAAAGATGTAGCAAAATAATGGAATCATTAGGATGTTTCAGTTAATTCAGACTGTTCAGTTACTGTTGATTGTCTTTTGTATGAATTGTACGAATTGATCTTCAGCAACCCATGTTTTCTAGACGACTAGCGGGATCGGTTGGTCAGCTCGCTGACTTGGTTGACACGTCATCGTATCCCAGTTGTGCAGAGAGATGCTCATGTTGGATTCGACTATTTACAGACCGCCGCCATATAACTGTAACATTGCCTTGTTTGGCGTTAAACATCATCAACAAAAAAACAACTTATCTCACTCAATTTAAAGAATTGGTGATACATTCATTTTGAAGTAGCAGACGCTACTTTCATTTCAGCGATATTTCCCCGGCATTATAGGGTGTATATATTTTTGTAGGCACGAAGTTTGGACGAGGCGTATACTTTGCCACAGAAGCCAGCTATTCCTCCAGTGATGTCCTGTCTGTTCCGGACGAGTCCAAACACAAATACATCTATCTGGCACAGGTTCTGACCGGGGTTTCTACAAAGGGCAGCAAGAAAATGTTTGACACCCCGTTAATCGACCGGAAACGATCTGTCCGCTATGGGTGCACCGTGGACAACAGTGACAACCCATCCATGTATGTCGTGTTCAGGGACACACAGGCCTACCCGAAATATCTGTTTGTTATCAGAAAAAAAAATCCAAGTAGACATGACAGCCACTGTCGTGTAAGATCCCTTTGCGTATGCAGCGTCGCAAATACCGTTATGACTCCAGCCATTGCATGCATGGTCGAACTACTGTCGTGGAGACTGCATGTATAGTCGTACATATACTTAAGTCGTAGCTACATTGCGTTTTAACTGTTATTCTACCTATATTAAAACTATTGATTATTCTGTTTGAATGTCTGTTCTTGGTAATATTTTCGGGGGATTACCCTATTCTTTAAAAAATGCAACATCCTTAGTGATCTAGGTACTGTTCACAATGAAATGACGGACTTTAAAATATCAAGATCAGTGCCACAGACTGATATGTCTGGTTGGAAAGACATTACTGAATCGTGACTCATTATGTGAAGATTAGCGGGTCTGTCTACTGTAGAAACATTATATGTTTGTGCAATAGCTCATACATGCTCTATGTGACACCTTGCAAATGTCATCTGTTTTTGTTTTGCTTCTTTAGCTTTGTAAAAGATATGACAATAAAGTCAAGTTTGGGCAAGATTGCATATAAAACTTAAATATGTCCTGTTTAACATATTGAAGAGAATGTTATATTTAATGCCAATGTTGTAGTGAATGTTATCAGTATTGTAAAGAACGTTCATACCTATTTCAATCCACTCACTCTAAAAGAAGGGAACCACTTTCGAGATTTCTGTGTACTCAAACAATCGCTGTGATAACAATGACCAGGAAATGGTCCAACACACTACTTGTTGGTGTTGCAACAGATATAGTTGTAGGAAATTCTGACTAATGCATATGCTTAAAAAATACATAATTCTAACCGAGCTTTTGGTTGGGTCTGACTCTATCGTGCATACAATAATGTGGATTTACTGCATGTGGAACACTTACTGTACACACAATTAAGTCAGATTAAGGTGTGATTTGACCTACATTGCAGCCTACATGCTAACTGTGTGGCTGCTCACTTGTGATTGTCTTGCATAGTAGCGTGAATGCTTACTGTATGTACGATAGTCAGGCTAACGTGTAATTGTCCATTGTAGCTTGAATTGTTACTGTTTGCAAGACACCATCATGTCCTATTGCCCTATATTGTAGGTAGCGTGAATGCTTACTGTATGTACGATAGTCAGGCTAATGTGTAATTGTCCATTGTAGCTTGAATTGTTACTGTTTGCAAGATACCATCATGTCCTATTGCCCTATATTGTAGGTAGCGTGAATGCTTACTGTATGTTCGATAGTCAGGCTAATGTGTAATTGTCCATTGTAGCTTGAATTGTTACTGTTTGCAAGACACCATCATGTCCTATTGCCCTATATTGTAGGTAGCGTGAATGCTTACTGTATGTTCGATAGTCAGGCTAATGTGTAATTGTCCATTGTAGCTTGAATTGTTACTGTTTGCAAGACACCATCATGTCCTATTGCCCTATATTGTAGGTAGCGTGAATGCTTACTGTATGTTCGATAGTCAGGCTAATGTGTAATTGTCCATTGTAGCTTGAATTGTTACTGTTTGCAAGACACCGTCATGTCCTATTGCCCTATATTGTAGGTAGCGTGAATGCTTACTGTATGTTCGATAGTCAGGCTAATGTGTAATTGTCCATTGTAGCTTGAATTGTTACTGTTTGCAAGACACCATCATGTCCTATTGCCCTATATTGTAGGTAGCGTGAATGCTTACTGTATGTACGATAGTCAGGCTAATGTGTAATTGTCCATTGTAGCTTGAATTGTTACTGTTTGCAAGACACCGTCATGTCCTAATGTGTAATTGTCCCTATATTGTATTGCTATATTGTAGCTTGACTGTACTGTATGTACGATAGTCAGGCTAATGTGTAATTGTCCATTGTAGCTTCCATTGTTACTATTTGCAAGAAACCGTCCTGTTGTCCTATATTGTCCTATATTGTAGTCAGGCTAATGTGAATTGCTTACTGTATGTACGATAGTCAGGCTAATGTGTAATTGTCCATTGTAGCTTCCATTGTTACTATTTGCAAGAAACCGTCATGTCCTGTTGTCCTATATTGTAGCTTGAAGGCTTACTGTATGTACGATAGTCAGGCTAATGTGTAATTGTCCATTGTAGCTTCCATTGTTACTATTTGCAAGAAACCGTCATGTCCTATTGTCCTATATTGTAGCTTGAAGGCTTACTGTATGTACGATAGTCAGGCTAATGTGTAATTGTCCATTGTAGCTTCCATTGTTACTATTTGCAAGACACCGTCAGACGTATATGTCACTGTCCTATATGTCATGCATGCTTACTGTTAAATTAAAGTGTACATTATTCCATACAGCACTGCAAGCATACATCAGTACATTAGATGGGCTGAGCAATACAGTGTCATTTTTTTGGTTTTATCATAACAGAAACTTACATTACGATAAAGTACAGTTATTCAATACAGCACTTTAAGTATACATCAGTATATGAGATGTGCAATGCAATGTTTTTGTTTGTTTTCGTCACTACAGAACTTTGATTTAGGTTTATGTGTGTGTACGTCATTGTTACAATAAAAATGTAATCTGTAACAATTTCCTTACAAGCATCCTTTGTGTCACATTCTAGTTTCTGTTAGGATTTTACCAAAGTATTAATCTCGCTCCTTTTAAATGTAATCCCTGTATTTCCTTTCCATATCGCAATCACGTATAACGGAATATGTCCCTAAACACTTAACATAGCAGGATATCAAGTTTTAGTTCCCACCAAATGTGTTCACCACGAGCGTTAACAAACGGAATCAAAAACTATTGTATCAAGTTCCGTTCATGACAACATGCATATAATTTGTGGACAAAATAACACGCAGAACAGATCTATATTTTGATAAAGGTGATAGAGTGAGATTAGTTTTACGCCGCACTCAGCAATATTCCAGCTATATGGCAGCGGTCTGTAAATAATCCAGTGATCAACAACATGAGCATCGATCTGCGCAACTGGGAACCGATGACATGTGTCAACAAAGTCAGCGAGCCTGACCACCCGATCCCGTTAGTCGCCTCTTACGACAAGCATGGGTTACTGAAGATCAGTATTCTAACCTAGACCTTCAGGGGTAAATTTGATAAAGGGCATAACATTTAACGTATGTCGTAATAAGCATACGTGTTATAATCTTCCTCTGTGGGTGTAAGAGTTGACTGTTGTCTACTTTGCTACTGCATTTCATTCTTAGAGGTTATGTTATTGAAGTGAATATATGATATTGTAATGACTGCTGGTCATATTAATCAAGTATTCCAGGATTTTCATAAGAAACAATTGATTAAGTTCTGTTTGTCATGACGTGTCACCTCATTCTGTGTGACCGTGGGTTGTTTTTACAGACCATTGTGCTGTTTGTACCATAGGATGTCAAAAGGCACATCCATCTCGTCATGTGAATATACAATTATGTAACACATTTATAATTATATATATGGTCACTCACTAATGTGGCGTGGCGTGGTGGGCGAATACGTGCAAACACCTAGTTGCGGGTACAGCAACGTGCAGTAAACTTGGACAAAGTACTGTGACTATGTGTCCCAGTCCACCCAGCTGTGAATGGGTACCTCGTAAGGATGGGAAAGCCACGATAACTCGGTGCACTTGTGACAGTAAGAGTTGTATGCTCCCCAGGGAGTTGAGATTGATAATAAGATGTGCCGTTGAGATTGACATCCAATGATCGAGGGTAAAAATACCAGCGCCTTGAGCATGCACTAGTGCGTGGATATGTGCGCTATATAAGTATCCAATGATGATGATGATGATGGTGATGATGATGATGATGATGATGAATGTCGAATGGAGCATGAACACACTTGTATCATTTGCTTGAATGTAATCGATCTGTACCTCTCAGTGTAGAGCCTTCTCAATATAGCTCGTCCCCGAATAGGTCTACTCTAATGCGAGGCTTTAACCTGATCGGGATAGATGATATTAGGGGTTTGTCCTTGGCCTTTGTGACTAAGGATATAGTTTCTGTTACCTTCACTGCAGCCTATGCTATATGTAGCGTAAACTGTAGTAAGTATCATTTTGTATCGTCGGATCCTACATGTGAATCTTTGTATGTCCACAAAATCCTAAAGGCTCAAGACAAGCGTCGGCGACCGACAGACATCTCTCAACAACCTCATCATAATGTGTATGATTATCTCGACAACATCATCATAATGTGTATAATTCTCTCGTCAACCTCATCATAATGTGTATAATTCTCTCGACAACATCATCATAATGTGTATGATTCTCTCGACAACCTCATCATAATGTGTATGATTCTCTCGACAACCTCATCATAATGTGTATAATTCTCTCGACAACATCATCATAATGTGTATGATTCTCTCGACAACCTCATCATAATGTGTATAATTCTCTCGACAACCTCATCATAATGTGTATGATTCTCTCGACAACCTCATCATAATGTGTATAATTCTCTCGACAACATCATCATAATGTGTATGATTCTCTCGTCAACCTCATCATAATGTGTATGATTCTCTCGACAACATCATCATAATGTGTATGATTCTCTCGACAACCTCATCATAATGTGTATGATTCTCTCGACAACCTCATCATAATGTGTATGATTCTCTCGACAACATCATCAACTCCTCATCATAATGTGTATGATTCTCTCGACAACCTCATCATAATGTGTATGATTCTCTCGACAACCTCATCATAATGTGTATGATTCTCTCGTCAACCTCATCATAATGTGTATGATTCTCTCGACAACCTCATCATAATGTGTATGATTCTCTCGACAACCTCATCATAATGTGTATGATTCTCTCGACAACCTCATCATAATGTGTATGATTCTCTCGACAACCTCATCATAATGTGTATGATTCTCTCGACAACCTCATCATAATGTGTATGATTCTCTCGACAACCTCATCATAATGTGTATGATTCTCTCGACAACCTCATCATAATGTGTATGATTCTCTCGTCAACCTCATCATAATGTGTATGATTCTCTCGACAACCTCATCATAATGTGTATGATTCTCTCGACAACATCATCATAATGTGTATGATTCACGGAACACTACACAGACTTTGTACACGGAAATTGTAACGTAGAGAAATCGCACGAAACCGGTCTGGCGTTCCTCGCAGTGCTCAAATTCCGAATTTGAAACCTCACCTGACAATGTACAGTCTGCTTGAGGGGTTCAGTAACACGCGGGCATTTGTACTGGTTCACCAAAGAATTCAGAAACAGACATGCCGTTTCCAAACATGGCTTTAAACGATGAAAAAGTGTTACGTGTTACAATCATTAAATAATCATTTGAAGAGCCAGTGACAACATGATATTACTCCACTCCTCGCTTAAAGAAAACGTATCTCAAGTTGTATACAGTACGTCAACACTGGTAGAGCAAGATGTGTCATACTGCTAAATGCAGCCGTTATATGAGATGAAAGAACGTAACGTACATTTGCCAATGCGTGTGTATAATCTCTTGTGTGCTTATTTTGTCCAGATCGTAATGGACGTTTACAGTCTAATTCAAATGCATTCCAAATACATATTATTTAAAAAGGGTTATTATGTGCCTATGCATGTACGTTCAAAGCCAGTGTTTAGGGGACATGACACAAGTTTTTCCCCTACATTTTCTGACTACGTGACCGCTTGCACAGAACGGCGCCTTAAGGTTAGTGTTTCCTGAGTAAATTGTTTGGTCTGATTCAAATTAAGAACTTTTTTTTATAGAAAACCATTTGCCTTGTTAACATACCTTTGATTCCCCATACACTATGGGTACAATAGTTCATTTTGTGATCCAAATATTTGGAATATTACTAAACGCTGCATAAAAGCATACCCACTCTAATTCGTTCAACAACAAATAGACGGAGGCAAGTTGGTAATACTATGTCATGTATACAGTTTTCAGTGTATATTTCATAGTGTATGTATGTAGTTTATTTGGTAAAGTGAGACCTTAAATAAATGTCAGTGAACGTTAGTCAACTTCAACCACACAGCTGAAAACATGACATGTTACAAGACACCGTTTACAATTGCATGCTTTTTGTTGTTGGTGGTGGTTTGGTTGTTTAACGACGCACTCGGCAATGTTGAATAGAGGGAGTGAGTTTAGTTTTACGCCACACTCAGCAATAATCCAGCTATATAGCGGCGGTCTGTAAATAATCACGTTTAGACCAGACAACCCAGTGATTAACAGAATGAGCATCGATCTACTCAAATGACATGAGTCAACCAAGTCAGCGAGCCTGATCACCCAATCCCGTTCGTCACCTCTTACGACAAGCATGGGCTGCTGAAGACCCGGTTCTAATTCTAATTCTAACCCGGTGCGATGACATACAGTCATTTATTCCTAAGAGCCTGACCATCTGATCGTATTCATATGTGAACAACTTCTGAGAAACTACTCAAGCATGGGTGCCTACGAGGTTTATAAAAATATCAATTTGAATGTTCATACAAAATATTACTGAAAACTCGTTCTACAGTTTAAAAAATGAAGCGTGATGACTAAAATAACACAATTGAAACGTATCAAGTAATCCTGGTTGAGGAGGAAGGGTGGCACAATGGTCTCATTAGGTGCAATCCACCATTCCGAGTTACCTCCCCTACTCATACAAGGATCCAGTGATTCGAGTGTCAGATTTCACGTGATTTGTTCCGAACATTTACTTATTTATAAAGAATACGAACTTTGATCCATTCAAAGACTAAAAAGTTATTGCCTTGTGACATACCTTATTTCTGATACTATTGAAAAAGGCATTTGTCATTGATCCGTTAGCAGAATTAGTTTTTGCAAAACACGATTTTAAGGTACTTCCATCAGTTAGGCTGATCAATTTACTTTTCAAGAGACCAGTTTGCTGTACACATTACTTGTTATATCAATCATGTGGTGGTGTGTGGACCTGTGCATAGAGCTCAGGTCACGAATCAGTCGAAGTAAAGCAACATTGAGCACGGAGAGTCCTTGGATGGGTGACCGTTTCCTGAGAGTTTCTAGGACTTCTGTCCTGCCCCACCACGAAGCATATGTGATACATGTGATCTCACCTTAGGCAAGTCAGTATGTTCAAAATTGCCTCTGTTCACCCAGCAGAAAATGGGATAAGTCATGTGACTATTAACCTTGTAGCGCCTCACAGGCAGCTATGGTTATTCGGGGTAATAATTCAGCGCTTCTGAGCATTGCTACATTTGACAGAGGCCCTGTACAAATACCATTATTATTAATTGTTTGACACATTCAGTTCACATGCATTTGGTTATCATAACCCTTAGCATTCTTGTCATTGTGTTGTGGCTGCTACACTAGTGGGAATGCATCTCACTGATTCATTTTCACTTGTCCATATACAAAATATAGTAATAGCTAAAAGAGATTCATAGTGGTCATATACAAATTTACAAACTTGAAATATCAACGCCAGTAAATAACTAGTCTTGAATAGCCAACAAACCCGGAAGGAAAAGGGAGTATAAGGTGGATTATTGACGATCAACACCAGGTGTTCGTGAAAAGGAAAACACGCCAATGTATACTCGGGTCAGACATGCACTGATCTATACACGCCGCTCCAGTGAATACGATCATGTATTCACCGTGCCTACGCTGTACTGTATTCAACTATTTAAGAGGGACTCTTTGTTGTTACTTCAAGTAAATATGTCGTGTTGGCTCAAAGTCAAAAGCAACAGATTAATGCATGATAATATATTGCAATATTATCCTGGGAACATGTTTTGTGTAACATATGCTACATGCATCTGTCGGAAGAAAATTTACACCTTAAAGTATATATAATAGACATTGGCTTAACATTTCAGCTTTCCACTCGCTGCAATAGCTATTCTCGTAACAAATCGGATGATACTACTTCTTGGGTTACACCCAAATTCCCTTCATTGTTAATGAATGAAATCAGCAGCCCTATGAAGCCATTTCTTTTTTAACTCTGAATACACAAATCTGTGAATTCAAGCATATATTCATCGATACTCAGCGCAGACAATAAACCGAAACAGAGTTCTGGAGTTTCAGGAAGTGAATGAGGTTAAGAAGTCAGTGTAATAAGAAAAAAGCTAATGGATTCAAATGACAGGGTGTGACTTGGCGTTTCTTAGTACCCGCTTGTTTTAAAAGACGTTAGCCGACCAGTCAGACTGGGTGAATTTGCTCCTCGGGATTGGGTAAGTGAAAGGCTGTTTGCTTTCATGCTCATGAAACCAGATATCTGTTACGTGTTCACAAACTGCATGTCTATGTTACGTTCAGGAAGCTGGACAAGCAAGTGCTGGGTACTCACTCCAACCATTTAACCATATACAGCCACATAACGTGGAATACAGCAGGACATCAACAGTGTTGCTTGGTCATCAGGATCAGGTAAGAATCACGGATTAGCAAGAACTGGATGTTGCTGAGAAAGGTGATCTCTTTTATGTGAACTTCTTTTAAGTATGATACATTTACCAACACAGGACCCGTGAAGATCCGGGTTAGAATTGGACCCATGCTTGTCGTAAAAGGCGACTAATGGGACCAGGTGGTCAGGCTCGTTGAGTTGGTTGACACAATAGAGTAGAACGATGTTCATGCTGTTGATCACTGGATTGTCTGGTCCAGACTCGATTATTTACAGACCGCCTCCATATAGCTGGAATATTGCTGAGTTGCGGCGTTAAACAACAAACCAACCAACAGATGGAGCTCAGTGTTCTGTATGGCAAATAAAGTCTGCTGTATGTCTTTGAAACATATTTTAAATCTATAAGATCCAAGACGATAAGACCCTTTCAGCTTGACCAGGGTGCCGTTGTTTAAAGCCTGTTTTAAGGTATAGGAGTTACGAACATCCTCAGCTAAGATCGCTTCTTAACAAGGGCACCGAAGATAATCAGATCATGCTTTGATTTAATGCATTGCCTGGAACCTAACAACTGGAAATAGTCAAGATTGGGTATTCTTATACACTTTATAAATGAACCCTAAACCTTAGTTTTTATTCGGTTCATGTATGAACCTGTGACTGGGGCGTTCTATAAACTTCAGTTTGACGTGTCCTCTTCTGGGTAATATGTAAACTGTGATTTTATTTTCTTAATTCTGTTGGATGAATGGAGTGAATGAGTTTAGTTTTACGCCACACTCAGCAATATTCCAGCTATATGGCGGCTGTCTGTAAATAATCGAGTCTGGACCAGACAATCCAGTGATCAACAGCATGAGCATCGATCTATGCAATTGGGATACGATGACATGTGTCAACCAAGTCAGCTGGCCTGCCCACCTGATCCCGTTAATCGCCTTTACCACAAGCATGGGTTAGTGAAGATCAATTCTAACCCGGATCTTCACGGGTGGGTGGATGAATGGACATTAAGCTGGTCAAAATTAGGTGTTTCATCCGGGCTGGAGGTTGAACCTTAACGTAAGATGCTGGTTTGTGTATTGTATCTTTTAGTGTTTGTTGTTGGTGGTTGTGGAGGTGTTTTTATACTTTGTTTTGAGTTTGGAATGAGTTGAGGCCTAATTCAATCATGCATGGGTGCTTAAATCTGGGTTGTGAATGACTGAATGTACCCTCAGCCTGTACCAACTGAAACAGACCCGTGAAGATCCGGGGTAGAATAGGTCTTCAGCAACCCATGTGCTTGCCATAAAGAGGCGACTATCTTGTCGTAAGAGGCGACTAACGGGATCGGGTGGTCAGTTTCGCTGACTTGGTTGACACATGTCATCGGTTCCCAATTGTGCAGATCGATGCTCATGCTGTTGATCACTGGATTGTCTGGTCCAGACTCGATTATTTACAGACCGCCGCCATATAGCTGGAATATTGCTGAGTGCGGCGTAAAACTAAACTCACTCACTCACTCACCAACTGAAACAGTACCTGAGCATTTTTATCTGGGTAGTGACTGAACCAATAGCTGAGTTGTTCTATTCTGGGTAATGAGTGAACCAATAGTTCAGGAGTTATATTCTGGGTAGTGAGTGAACCAATTACTCAGGTGTTCTATTTTTGGTAGTGAGTGAATCAATAGTTCAGTTTTATTCTTGGTAGTAAGTGAACCAATAGTTCAGGAGTGATATTCTGGATACTGAGCAAACCTGTATCTGGGGAGTTAATTTCTTGGTAATGTAGCCTTGATCTCACGTGTTCTCTTCTAGGTAACAAGTGAACCTTGAACACCGAGTCTCCATAGAAAGGGGAATACCCGTCCGCAATTATTAGTACAGTCATTGCAGCAGCATACACGCTCCATTGCTCCCTAAAGTAAAAGATGGTTGAAAAATATATCCGGCTCAAGACCTTGAACTCACAAACACATAATGGGATAGGAGGGAACATCCTTCCACAGGGTAGGATATGCAGGGTATGGTATAATAGCGCCTACGTTCTGTCAACTAACCCCTAACAGATACAGGCCGGACCCCTGAAGATGATTCAGCGACTTGTATGCTGTTTGAACAATTACTGAGGAAGACGTGTGTCTGACTACATAAAGAGTGCATTACATTTTGCAGATCTCTGAAAAGAAGAACATGTCACAGCAATTAACTGGATTGACTGCTGAAGGTTAGAGTACATTGAAATGTCCTACATTTATTAGCTTTGTGATGTGCCCTATGGTAGATGTATATTGTACAACTAGTAACTGTTATACTACCTGCTATATGTAAGTGCACATTGATCTTTGCTGTATCAGTTAGGGTTATACCACCTGCTATATGTAAGTGCACATTGATCTTTGCTCTATTAGTTAGGGTTATACTACCTGCTGTATGTAAGTGCACATTGATCTTTGCTGTATCAGTTAGGGTTATACTACCTGCTATATGTAAGTGCACATTGATCTTTGCTGTATTAGTTAGGGTTATACTACCTGCTATATGTAAGTGCACATTGATCTTTGCTGTATCAGTTAGGGTTATACTACCTGCTATATGTAAGTGCACATTGATCTTTGCTCTATTAGTTAGGGTTATACCACCTGCTGTATGTTAGGGTTATACCACCTGCTGTATGCTATATGTAAGTGCACATTGATCTTTGCTATATTAGTTGCTGTTATACCACCTGCTGTATGTTATACCACCTGCTATATGTTAGGGTTATAGTGCTATATGTAAGTGCATTGATCTTTGCTCTATTAGTTAGGGTTATACCACCTGCTGTATGTAAGTGCACATTGATCTTTGCTGTATCAGTTAGGGTTATACTACCTGCTATATGTAAGTGCACATTGATCTTTGCTCTATTAGTTAGGGTTATACCACCTGCTGTATGTAAGTGCACATTGATCTTTGCTGTATCAGTTAGGGTTATACCACCTGTAAATATGTAAGTGCACATTGATCTTTGCTGTATTAGTTAGGGTTATACTACCTGCTCTATGTAAGTGCTTATTAGTCTGTGTTATATCTGTTACTGTTATGCTGCTATCTTTGTTATAGTAATAACTGTTATACTGCCTATTATTGATCTAAGTGACTACTGAAGTGAATATAATCATCTTATTTCTGTAACATTTGCTACTGAAAGGAATAACTAGCCCTGTTTCAGTAACAAATATAAACTGTAAACACAACAAGCAAAACCAACATAGTTGTCTTCTGCTGGCAAATACAGACGACCGGAGGGTCATCGTCGAGCCCGAGTCCACGATGAAGTTGCCAGACCGAGAGGTGTTATGGAGGTACTTCGAGAGCCGGGAGGTGTCAGGGGGAAGGAAGCTCGACTTCATGGATGTTCTGTCTGACAACACAGCTCGGCTGACGTTTCGAGACCCTTCAGGTTGGTTTACAAATACACTTCCACCAAATTGACTATATGTTTATGCGCAATAACACGGATTAACAGATAGTTAGGGAGTGAGTTTCATGAATGTTTGCTAGTAGTATTTCTGTTTCACTACGGCGTAGTATCGAAGGCAAGCTTGCAATACGGGCTTAGATAGTTACCACTTTAGTTTTGTTTTACATTCATGAACGAACGTAAACACTCGACGCTAAAATTACTTTTAATGATACTAATAGCCTAATCGTCTCCTGGCATCATGGCTTCGTGGCGTCATGGCGTCATGGCATCCTGTTGTGTTGTATCCTCAGATTCTGACGTCAATTCGTGATTAAATCGATAGAGGGAATCATAAACTTGAAGTCAAATATTATATTGTTTAGTATCAAACAATCAACACGTGTATCACCCTGTCACGAATCCATTTTAAAATGTTTTCCCTTTTCCTTTTTCCTTTACCTTTTATTGTAAATGTGTGACTCGTTTCCTTTAAACTAAGTTGAAAATGGATAGAAATAGCCACATGAATATTAAGCTTATTATGTATCCAAATTCGAAAAAGGAAATAAATTCTATTTAATCTGATAAAGATTTATTTTTGTACAGGAAACACATTAAATATAGTAAATCTGGGTGAACAATGTATGATTCATACTTATTCTTTGGTCGGACACACAGCTGCTAGTGTTAGTTAACTTTTGTAATGTATGATGTAATGTATTATAATAAAGAAAACATTTTAAATCTTCAATTAATAGAGACGAAAGTGTTTTCGTATATATTGCTACGCGAATAGTACTAAAAGAAACTCAAACTTTCAGCAGGGCGACATGAATATTGAATTTTAGAAGTACGCCTATAACGAACTGACAGTTATAACGAGCCTATTTTAGCCACTGCCATTTGATGTTTAGTCAAAATGCTTATTACGTATTACGGTTGTGACGAACTAAACACAGTGGTCCCTTCGAGTTCTGTACTGTACATACTTTCACTTAAGATGCAGCGAATATTGAGAGTCGAGACCATGAAGTGAACGGTATTCGTCTCATGGTGTACCCGTACTACAGCCAACCACAGAAGTCCAACGACGACCTATACGACAATAGACTGGAACTGTCTCCCCTCTCAGAAGACTATTCCACAAGAGACACTCCACAGCCAGAAGACGCTCAAGAACCAGAAGACTCTCAACAACCAGAAGACTCTCAGCTTCCAGAAGACGTTCCAGAACCACAACAAAGAGGGAAATCACCAGTAATACCTTCCCCTCCTCTCAGTAGTGAGGAACTGAACATATCAAGCGGTAAGGTACGCTACATGAAAACATTTCCTTCCAAGTCGCTTCAATCTCTGATCAAAGACTTCGTTGAAGTTGAGTATGCTACTGAAGCTGTCATTGTGAAAGGGAATGGGTCGGACTTTAAGAAGAAGGTGAATAGTCTCAAGATGGCTATTTTGGACATTAAAGAGGACACTTTTGAAATGCACAAGCGCCATGTGTACGAATTCTTGACGTCATCTAATGGTAGAAAGGAACTCCGGAAGGTTGAGGACAGATTCCGATGTGCTATAAGCGTCGACCAGGGCGTGTACTCGGATTTGAAGAAAGATGGAGGTATGTATAAAATGTCAAAACTTGTTTACGTTACCCTACCCTACCCTACCCTACCCTACCCTACCCTACCCTACCCTACCCTACCCTACCCCTACCCTACCCTATCCTACCCTACCCTACCCCTACACCCTACACCCTACACCCTACTACCCTACCCTACCCTACCCCCCCACCCCCTACCCTACCCCTACCCTACCCCCACCCTACCCCACCCCTACCCTGCCTAACCCTACCCTACCCCTCACCCTACACCCTACCCTACCCTACACCCTACCCTATCCTACCCCACCCTACACCCCACCCTACCCTACACCCTACCCTATCCTGCCCTACCCTACCCTACCCTACCCCACCCTACCCTACCCTACCCTATCCTATCCTACCCTACCCTATTCTACCCTACCCTACCCTACTCTACCCTACCCTACCCTACATTTACAATATGTAATGAAGCGGAACAAGATCGAAGCCCTCTGAACACAGACTCACTGTAAGATATTAAAGCTAACAACCTTCTACTTTCAGAACCAGACTCGAGCATTCTCGGCACCAATCTGAAGTTTATCCAAGGAGATATAGTTCGCCAGCGGGTAGGTACTTACTCAACTAACATCTCAAACACTTCCTAGCATGATAAGTCGTGTCATAAAATGTATAGTTGGTTAACGCCTGACAAACTTACATGTGTCAAACTTAGATGTGTCAAACTTAGGGTTGTCTTAAAGTAACAGCTTAGTCCTGCATATTCCATATTCAGCCATCATGTTTTGGCTATATCAAACCTCGGATACCTTGGGTACCTTTGACTTTGATTAGTTTGTTGTTTAACGTCATACTCAGCAATATTCCAGCTATATGGTGGCGGTCTGTAAGTAATCGAGTCTGGACCAGACAATCCAGTGATCAACATGGGCATCAATCTACGCAATTAGGATACGGTGACATGTGTCAACGTGCCTTACCACCCGTTCGCGTTGGGTTACTGCATGAATTACTGAAGATCAATTCTAACGCGGATCTTCGGGGGGTCTATAAAATATACTACAGACAAAAAGTATGGGAACACTCGAAAATGTGATAGTCATATATAAACTTAAACGTAGTGACGTCATTTATACTCTAAGGTAAATGCAACTTTTTGTGTGCTTAATGGAAACTTTAAACAACATACTGGAACATGGAGGGAGGCAACTGATTCAATATTCGTTGAGTTTGAGAGAAATGAAACATTGTCAAAAAACAGCGAAAAACAAGGGTGCTGAAACACACCAGCACCATGTTTGATTCAAACGCCGAAACACAACAGCCTAGTGCATGTGGAAGACAGACTTTCCATGCAGCTCTCAAACCCAACGAATACTGAATCAGTTGATTCCCTGCATGTTCCACGATGTCGTTTAAAGTACGCATTAAGCACACAAAATGTTGCATTAACCTTAGAGTAAAAATGACCTCACCATGTTTAAGTTTATATATGACTATCAAATTTTAGGGTGTTCCCATACTTTTTGTCTGTAGTATATTGAAAATATATATTTAACACATGATGTATTATCCAAACGTTACACCTGTGAAAATGATGCTTTGCCTTCTCTATATTGTCACCACAACCTTCAATGTAAGTTTTAGAAATTTCATATTGATCTTATTTGTTATTTTTCTGGATAAGTTTAAGCACTGGTTCACAGTAAGCATAGGTACAATTGAAAGAGTTGTGTTACTATTGATAGAGATGTCATTTAATTATTGGGTCGCTGTATGTCAGTATTTTGATTTAATATAATTGATATTTAACAACAAAAACAAGCCCTTTTCTCCATGTAATCAGGAAGGATACCATTTTAAACACCAATATATAGAATAATGGAGTGAGTGAGTGAGTGAGTTTAGTTTTACGCCGCTTTAAGCAATATTCCAGCAATATCACGGCGGGGGACACCAGGAATGGGCTTAACACATTGTACCCACGTGGGGTATAGAATAATGGAAATATATAAGTATGAGCTGTGTTTAGTGTATTTCCAGGGGCGGTGGGGTAGCCTAGTGGTTAAAGCGTTGGCTCGTCACGCCGAAGACGCGGGTTCGATTCCCCACATGGGTACAATGTGTGAAGACCATTTCTGGTGTCCTCCGCCGTGATATTGCTGGGATATTGCTAAAAGCGGCGTAAACCTAAACTCACTCACTCACTAGTGTATTGCCAGGTGTAAGAATTGTATAAACAGTTGTATATCCTGAGTATGTCTTCTGGCACCAGGCTGATGTACTGGTCCACACAGTGGAGAAGGATCTTGATCTATCACAAGGATCTCCTAGTATCGCGCAGGCAGGGGGAGACGAGGTACAGGCTGAATATAGAACCAGGTACCCCAATGGTATCAAGTACGGCAAGATCGCAAAGACCAGAGGAGGGAATCTCAGCTGTAAGGAGGTGTTCCACTGTTGTTTGCCAGAATACTCCAGCGACCCTAAACTCAAGGCAAGTCAATCATTGGAGGAATGGGTAGAGTCATTTTCGATGTGTGAAGGTAGTGGATGCATCTACGTATGTCAGTGAGTGCGTGAGGGGTGGATGAACTCCTGTTTGGGTGAGTGAAGGAGTGGGTACGAGTGAGTGAGTGAGTGAGTGAGTGAGAAGTTGGGGCAATTTGAGGGCAATTTGCTGAGTGAATACACCACAGCACAAACATCACATGTTGTAAACTTCACAAAGTTGGGGCAATTTTAGGGCAATTTGCTGAGTGAATACACCTCAGCACAAACATCACATGTTGTAAACAACCCCCCTTCCCCCTGCCCCCCTTCCATCCCAATCAATTAAAAAAAGGAAAATACCACAGCAAGAGACACCAGATGAGGTTTTACACCCAGTACCCATGTTGGATAAAAGGCGAAAAACACTTATCTACCTAGCAACTCCACAGTCCCTCAAAATCCCAGCAATATCACGGCGGGGGACGCCAGAAATGGGCTTACACTTTGTTCCCTTGTGTTGAATCGAACTCGGGTCTTCGCCGTGAAGAGATAACACTTCCACCACTAGGCTACCGTACCGTCCCTGTGATGACCATGAATATGTTCAGGTACGTTGGATGTAATAATGATGTCTGATTCCCTGTCGGCTTCAAGACATTAAAAGCAAGGAAACTGTACCGTTAACTTTATTGACTAGCTCATCCACCGTCATGACACAGTTTTTCCCATGAGTTGTCAGTATTCACACTCGTTGTGATAATATACGCACTACGTGATGAATTGGTATAAAAATGTTTACTTCACAACGCGGACGTGAAGAGGTAAAAAAGCCCCACTCGGATATACACCGTCAGTTACGCTTATAGAGCAGGGACCCATTCAGCGAGGCAACATTTGTATAGTGTCTGCTGTCAGTACATGATGATCTATGAGGTTGGGGACGTCGTAGCGCTGGGTTCAGATTCTGGAACGCGGCCCAACTTCCTTGTCTATGACATGACCTACCCGAAGCAATACCTTCTGTTAGGCTTTAATGCAGTACGCAGTTTTGGTGCGTGTAAAGAAATACCCATAGATATCCTTGGTATGCTATGGAAGCGCGTTAGGGTCACTGTCTAAAATAGTTTATCGCCTACGTAAATGATACTAACATATAGGAAGATGATAGTGACATCTACGTAGAGAATACTAAATTCATTTATACTAGGACTTTCTATTATCGCTGGCACATGAAAACACCGGGAAAGCAGAAACACAACGCGCCGCATCGGCTCTTTACATATGCAAATTACGTTAAAAATATTCATCGCTCTTGAAAAAGTAATTTATTTCATTGGAATGTCATGTCTAATCGTAGATATATTACAGTATTCATCTTTTCAGTAAGTTCTGGAACATTTTTAAACTAGTATGATCCCTACTGCCATTACATCTGGCATGAATCAAAACTTACTTCGTCAAGAGTAATCCTGTGACAACTATAAGGTCATTTGCATATTTTCCGTATTAAAAAAATAACAAGAAGTGACGTATTATGCAAATTCACCCTGCACACGGCAGTAAATTGTATGGTACGTTTTAAGGCGGAAAACATTATTTTGTTACGTTATTGTTACCTTGCATCCAAATGAATGGAAGTTTCAGATGTTTGGGTTAAAAACATGATGATATTACTAATGTGAATGAAATTCCTAAAATACTTTTTAATGATCAAACTATTTAGATTCGTAACTTGTCTTAGTAAACGTTTGACTGTGTCATTTGCTTGTATCGCGTGCCATAGTAAGAAAATAGCAATACCGCGATAATTTCCGGGTCAAACGAGACACTCGGAACTGCCGCAATGGTATTAAACGAGTAGCGACTACGTGTCACATTATTTGTGACAGAAATGAAGATTAAACATCAGTCAACTGAAAATATATATGAAATGCCAAATGTCAGTAGGCGTTCATAATCCCGATGGCGACAGCATAACTACCGCGAAAATAGAGGGTCCCATGATACGTACGAGATGCCTTCATCTACGTAGAAAACACTTTTATCTACGTCAAAAACACTTTCGTCTACGTAGAAAACACTTTCATCTGCGTAGATGATATTCAAATTCTGTTTATAGAATGTAATTCTGCTCAGGAGAAAAAAATCATTTAGCAAAAATTTTAAACACATATAAATGAAGACTTAGTTCACTGAATGTTCTGACTGTAGCTCAGTAAAGACACATCGAGGTTGAGCGTTGGTGGGGTAGCCCAGTGGTTGAAGCGTTCGCTCGTCATGCCGAAGACCTGGGTTCGATTCACTACATGGGTACAATGTGTGAAGACCATTTTAATGTACTTTCAATGTATTGAAGCCGGCAGGGAAACAGGCATCATTATTACATCCAACATACCTGAACATATTCATGGTTATCACAGGGGCGGTGGGGTAGCTTAGTGGTTAAAGTGTTCGTTCGTCACGCCAAAGACCCGGATTCGATTCCCCACATGGGTACAATGTGTGAAAACCACAACGTCACAAATACGCTTCCATAGTATAGAGTCATAAGACTGTTGTAGCGTAGAAGCGGTGAAAGGTCAACTTGACACAGGTTATTTGTATAGCTATAACACAGGTTATTTATATACATTCAGCTCTCATTGCACACATGAAGATAACTATCAAAGTGCACTTGAAATCCATTCTCGAGAGCTTACCATTAGCAGACTTAATCTTTTTACGCGTCGACATATAACACAGATTGTGCAAGATTAGTTCACTGATTTACACACAAGTGACACGACAACTAACAGTTGCCAGTTGCATGTGTGGTATTATATCACATGCGGGCTGGGTTGTTGTTGGGTACATAATTAAAGTGGCAATAAGGTACGAGGAGTTATGTCCCTTGAATAGATCACATGCATCAATGAATTAGTTGTCAGTGCTCTGAGTGTGGTATAAATTAGTGAGTGAGCTTGGGTTTGTTTGTTGTTGCTCAACGCCGCACAAAGCAATATTCCGGCTGTATGGCGGCAATGTGTTAATAGTCGAGTCTGGACCAAACAATCCAGTGATCAATATCATGAGCCTCGATCCACACAATTGGGATACGATGGCAATCATAAGAAAAGTGAGTGAGTTAGAATTTAACGTCACCTCAGGATTATTTCAGCCATATAGTGACGAGAAAAGTTTTGCATACACAATAGATACAAGTTGTAAAATAACCAGTCATCGAAGGACTGTCAAATAACTAGAGTATCACAGATGGTGTCTAAAACTAGCATGTAAACCTAAAACTATTTTATTTACGAAGACAATACAATATAAATACAAGCAATAGGTCGCCAACAACTTTAGGTCGATCACCATACTAAACATAAGAATAATAATGGTAGTGTGTGTGAAAGAGGAACACTGCAACCAATAGATTTCCCCAACATTAAGAGATACAGATATTTCTTTATTGTTTGTTATTGACCAGCTTCTGGAGAAAGTTGTCTACAAATGCCTGTATGACGCGTCCATGAGCGACTACCGCAGCATGGCACTACCAGCCTTAGGTACAGACAAACTGGGCTACCCCCCTGATGAAGTAGCACAGAAAATGCTGACAGTTATGTTAGACTTCATCCGTTATACTTCATCTCTGAAATGCATCACCATCGTTATTGGCCCTGGCAACAGCGGCGTCGTTCGGGTAAGGCATAAACAAGTACTTCGTTGCATATAATTTTGGTCGAAATGTCTCCAGGTGTATTAGTTGGTAACGTAATGGAATTTAGCTCCACTTTGATCAAATTTTTAATTACATCAGTTTTTTTATGGGAAGGTAAAAAACGGGTCTTCAGGTCGAGGGATTTAAATGCAATTTTTCTGTCAGGGCTGTGGAATTGGTCGATGGTGTCACAAAAGCTGAAACATCGCTGTTAACTTGATATCAGATTTGAATTCAAGGCTATCACAATTGCTTCAGTTGTTCGTGTTCGCCTAAGCAGATACTGAGAAACTGTTTACATCTTTCAAGAAATCTTAGACGTGATCATGTTTAAGGGCGGATGAGTTGTGTTAACTTGACATATAGTGCAATTTCTGATTCCCCAGGCATTTGAAAAAGAGAAGATCAGGCAACATCGGAACTCCAAGCTATCCGAAGGTACTGCCTTATTTTACTTCAAATTGAACGTATATTTTATACCGGGATGGCAATATTCCTCCAAAATTGAGCGGAAAAAACCAAAATGGGCTTCACACATTGTACAAATGACTGGAATCGAACGTGGGGTTTCGGCTTGATAGTGGAGTGAGTGAGTGAATTTAGTTTTACGCCACACAATATTACGCAATATTCCAGCTATATGTCGGCGGTTTGTAAATAATCGTGTCTGGTCCAAACAATCTAGTGGTCAACTGCATGAGCATCGATCTACGCAATTGGGATACGATGACATGTGTCAACCAAGTCAGTGAGCCTCACCACCCAATCCCGTTAGTCGCCTGTTACGACACGGCTTGATAAGGGAACGCTTGGCTACCCCATCTCCCAAGCATGTAAGTACAATAAAAATGTATTGTATGTTGTATATATCTTCTCAGAAGGTATAACTAGACCTAAAGTTTTTTTAATGTTTTACTATTTGGTTGCTAGCCGATGTCTCCGCTGTGGCGGATGCTGGGTACCCGGTGGGGAAGTTCAAGGTTCACCTCCGACACGGCGACATCAGCAAGGAGAAAGTGATTTGCATAGTCCACTTCACTAACTCAACAACACCCTTGAACATAGGTGGTTCTTTGTGTTTCAAATACTTAGATGTTTAGGAATGAGAAATTAATGTTTTTTATGAAATGTTAATGTTATTCATTTGAAATGTAGAATTATCAGAGAAAGTCCGGTTATAGACGATATATTGAATTAATGAAGAAAGGGTTGATTGACGAAAGAATATGTTTAATGTGGTGTTCCGTCATTTGTGCAATATGTTTTAGTGTTATTTCAAATTGACATGTCTAATTTTGGTTTTGGTCATGCGAAAATGTGTTTGGTGTACAAAGAATAATTTCATTGTTGACATATATATGTACTCCTGTACATTTTCCATTGATCCCACCGCCTCTGTAGTGTAGTGGTTAGAGCGTCCGACCGGAGAGCGGAAGGTCGCGGGTTCGATCCCCGGCCGCGTCATACCAAAAGACGTTAAAATATGGTACTTGTTGGTCCCTGCCTGGTGCTCGGCATTAATGGGTACAACAAGAACTGGTCAGGTCGGAGTGAGTATGATGTGACTGAGTGTGATATTCATGCTTAACTGCAGCATGCTATCTCAGTGAGCTAGCACTATAAAACCAGCTTAAGTCTGGGCTAGAACAAGCAGCCACACAGCTTGTGGCTTATTCTTAAGTGCGACGTTAAACCCCATTTCAACTCACCTTCATTGGTCCCCGTAAGGCTGAAGATAAATGCTTATATAACAAATAACAAGATCCGCTCGTTTCAGTTGATAATCCATCTAGACCGGTAAATGATAATGGTTTGGCGTTGTACATGTATGTGAGTGGCAAATTGGTATTAGTGAGGGAGTGAGTGAGCTTAGTTTTACGCCGGTGCATTCAGCACTATTCCAGGTCATTTATGATAAGAGTAAAGACAGCATTTTCATGCGCAGGGAGACAGCAAAATGGCTCAATAAAACCAATCTCCTGGCAATGGCTATCAAATGCACGAATCTTACCATTTCTATCCACTAGATCAACAGATCAACTTGCTAAACACATGAGTCTACTGACGAACTGGTACCATTAAATGGTTTAGGATTTATTGATTTATTTTTGTTTATTAATTTTCATGACAAGTTGGAAAACAACACTGAGCACCACTCAAAAATATCCAAGAATATGTTTGACCAAACTTGCTATAAAGGCCAGTCTAGTGGTGAACTGGTGCCTTTTGATTACGCCGCACTCAGCAATATTCCAGCTTTATGGCGGCGGTCTGTAAATAATCGTGTCTGGACCAGACAATCCAGTGATCAACAGCATGAGCATCGACCTGCGCAATTGGCAACCGATGACATGTGTCAACCAAGTCAGCGATCCTGACCACCCGGTCCCGTTAGTCGCCTCTTACGACAAGCATGGGTTACTGAAGATTCATTCTAACTCGGACCTTCACGGGTGGGTATTAGTGACAGTATGGAAGTATTCCTGTTGTGATTACTCAGCTTACAGTTACTTGTATCTAATCCATAACAGTACTAAGGAGCATTGGGTACTGATAGCGATTTGGAACTGTGAAACGACTAAGTAGATTTATTTAACAACTATATTTTCTGACTAATTATCAGGTATACTGTCAAGCCCTCTGAGTGTGGCGTGCGGTAAGGACCTAGAACTTCAGTGCCAGCTGACAGGTGAGTGAGGGTTGGTGGGTTAGTGAGTGAGACACAAAGAGGGTCAATATAATGAGAATATTATAACGCTAGATATCCTGCTCAAAGCGCACAATCTGATCATTATTACCCCGGATAAAACAAGCTGCCTGTTAGGCGCTAGAAGGTTAATAGTCTCACGATTTATCCCACCGGGTACCCATTTTCTGCTGGGTGAACAGATGCAACTTTGAACAAACTCACTTACCTAAGGTGAGACCACATGTATCACGTGCTTCGTGGTAGGACATGACTGAAGTCCTAGGAACTCTCAGGAGTCAAGTTGTCAGACACGGTCACCCATCCGGTCTCAGCACTCAACCTTGCTTATCTTCAACTGATTGAGACCTGAGCTCTATGCACAGGACAACACGACACCTGATATCACAATATCCTGATATTAAGTGGGGATACTCGTAAAAGAGGAGATCCTATCTTTAACATATATTTTTCATATACATGGTTGAATGGATTATTAGATGGGTCAGCCATAAGTAGACGTCCTGGTATAGCTGTGTGGTCATACTACTCCGTCCTAGCCGGTTCAGTGAGAGAGCTGTATGTCATTCCAGCTGGTCAAATGAAGGAGAAAAGGAATTGCCATGACAACGGCACCAAACATCCCTGCCGACATCATCATGCACATCGGCGTTGACCGTTTCAATGGCAACTGGAAAGACGTCATCAAAGCATGTTTGAAAGTTGCGACTGAGAACTGTTTCACATCGATCGCATTTCCAGAGTTTGGAACAGGTGAGAAAAAAATTAAAGAGATAAGAGTCGTTTGAATAATATTATAACTCTATGCTATGGATGAATCAGTGTTGTAACTTATTTATTAATGGAAAACCATTTCTGGCTTGTATTTGTCGTAGTAGTTACGTATAGTGTGAATGGTGGTTTCGGTTTATATACTTCCTTTCAAAAGTTAAGAATTCGCCAATTTTCACTGATTTTTATCATGTATTGAACTCATGACAATAATATTTTCAACGTTACAAATTTACAATACATCAGTTCATGTGTAAACAGTACCTTTAAACGGTATGGAATATTTTGCAAAATTTAGTTTAGAACTATTGCCTGAAGTAAGTTGCTATATATTTACACTAGTGAGTCTAAACTTTCGAAAGCAAGTATATTTAGGCGGAATGAAAGTAGTCTAGTTTCTGTACACAATCAACACGTCTTGTCAAAATATATGAAATGTGTACATCTACACAAATCTAATAACTTGTTTGTGTAAATAGTAACATCATCAACAGTACGACAGGCTGCTATCTCTTCCGTTTTTATCTGACGTCACTGGCGTCATTGGCTCTTGCAAATCAACGGCCTCCTTTTGTACAACTACCCTGCGTCGTCGGAGATTAAATGGCAGATCTTGGCTTCTGCAAATGATAGTGTCCCGTAAAATCTAGTTACTTTTAAAATAAGCCCCGAAAATTGGAAACATCTTAATGGTCAACTTCTGATAATCGTGGCAGGTGATGGGAAACTTCCACTCGAGAAAATGCCGAAGCTGCTGGTGAGATGCTTGAGGGACATCGAGAAGAAGAAGTGCTCTCTCACCGACATCAGCTTCATCAGCAGCGACGCAACTACACATACCTTGTTTTGTTCACACTTGGAGGCGCTCATTGGCCACAAGGATATTGAAGGTGAGTCTGTCTTATCTCAATGATTCAATAATTCGTTCTGTTGATATATTCATGGTAACAAAAAGGGAACACATGAAAACAACATCTTTCGGTTTCTTTGCATGGTTTGTATTGCACTGTGGGTGAAAAGCAGGAAAAGCATAAAGGAACACATGTCCTTTCATGTGTTCCTTAATTTGTTTCCATGAGTATATATATCGTCACATCTGTGTTGACTTTGTTTATATGTATACTATTTTTTCATGGTTATAACCGGGGTAGACAGCGCCGACACGACTCGACGTGTGCGTGTTTATAACATCGGACTTGTTTGGTTTGTTGTTTAACGCGGCACTCAGCAACATGTCAGCTATATGACTAACCGTGTCTGGACCAGACAATCCAGTGATTAACAGCATAATTGGTGAAAATGGTGTGATCATACAGCGAATAGCGTGGTGGCAATCCAGTGTTTCAATTAAGGTTCGAACCTAGAAACATATTTTAAGAAACGAATGTCTTCCAAAAAATCTCTTTTACCAACCGCAAACAGAAAAAGTACTATTTATGTATGCAATGAAACTACATGTCAAGCAGTTTGCCCAGATGATTCAGCCAACTGAAGACATGGCACCAGACAATGTATTTCGACGTCATATCTCTCTTACAGCCTTCATAAACAATGCTTGTGCTACATTTTTTTATAGTATATGCAATGTCGATAATGGCGTGTGGTTTCAGAATTGCGGTTGTTATTAAGTATTTGACGGCCGCTTACTGTTTGAATAAAATGTCCTTTCACAGAACACTTGATCACATCACTATAATGTTTAACGAGCTATTCTACTTATATGATGTATGTTCCTGTAGGTCTGTTGTCTGGCGGTGTCTCTGGACCGACCTCCTCCACAGACACTTTACCAAGACAAACAGTGGAAGCACAACAGGTAACACTATCACCATACATGTTCCTAACCATATTGGAGGTCGAAGCTGGACCTGGTTATTGTTTTTCCCGTACTAAAATGAATCCCAAAATGGAAGGTTTGCGTAAGAGCAAACGCATATGATAATTATGGGTCACAAAGGTTTAACCAGCCGATAGCGAGTCATCGAACCAGACAAGGGTAAAATATGCTGATGCAACCAATCATTGCCTTGCCTGGCAAAGATCCATTATTGACAGACCAGATTATATCGCTAGACTACTGCTGACAGTGGCATACAGCGATCATTTATTGAGGCATTATCTTATAAAAGGAAATTTGAAATTTGATCCAAATTTTGAAATTAACATAAAATAATGTCTAGTAACCGTTTTATAATCTTTTTATCTTAATACATGAATATATTCTTTTACATTGGTATTAAAATGTAAAATTTAAAATGGTTTTAAGCTTGTGAGTGTAACGTAAATATCCTCCTCTTCCGTCAGTCGGGACTGTGGAGCAAGTGTTCGCGAAGACCGCCATGGACGGTGAAGCCGACATTACAGTGTATTCAGAAACAGAAGATGTTCTACGTCGAGCGTTTAAAGCAGTAGAAGGTATCTGTGACATTCGCATAGTGACGAGGACGTTTGAAGAAAAGAGGCTGAAGAATATGTCACCCTCTCAGGTACTGTATGTCGTGACTGGGTTCTGTATTCCGTGAACGGGTACTGTACACTGTGATCGAGTACTGTATTCCGTGACTGTGATCGATTACTGTATACCGTGTTTGAGTACTATAATCCTTGGTCGGGTGCTATATTATTGTAACAAGTACTGTACTCCCTGATCAGGTACTGTATTCCGCGACTGAGTACTGTATTCCTTGATCGGATACTGTATTCCGTGATCAGACACTGTATCCTAGCATCGGGTACTGTATGCTGTGATCGGGTACTGTATCCTAGCATCGGGTACTGTAGGCTGTGATAAGGTACTGTATTCTGTGATCGGGTACTGTATTATAGCATTAGGTACTGTATTTTGTAATCGGGGACTGTATTCCGTAATCGGGTACTGTATTATGTGATTGGATACTGTATCCTAGCATCGGGTACTGTATTCCTTGATCGAATACTGTATTCTATGATCGGGTACTGTATCCTAGCATCGGGTACTGTATTCTGTGATCGGGTACTGTATCCTAGCATCGGGTACTGTAGGCTGTGATCGGGTACTGTATTCTGTGATCGGGTACTGTATCTTAGCATCGGGTACTGTAGGCTGTGATCAGGTACTGTATTCTGTGATCGGGTACTGTATTATAGCATTAGGTACTGTATTTTGTAATCGGGTACTGGATCCTGGCATGGGGGACTGTATTCCTTGATCGAGTACTGTATTCTGTGATTGGGTACTGTATCCTAGCATCAGGTACTGTATTCCTTGATCGAGTACTGTATTCTGTGATCGGGTACTGTATCCTAGTATCAGGGTCTTTATTCCGTGATCATACACTGTATCATGGCATCGGAGACTATTCCGTAATCGAGTACTGTATCCTGTGATCGGGTACTGTACCCTAGCATCGGGTACTGTATTCCTTGATCGAGTACTGTATTCTATGATCGGGTACTGTATCCTAGCATCGGGTACTGTATTCTGTGATCGGGTACTGTATCCTAGCATCGGGTACTGTAGGCTGTGATCGGGTACTGTATTCTGTGATCGGGTACTGTATCTTAGCATCGGATACTGTAGGCTGTGATCAGGTACTGTATTCTGTGATCGGGTACTGTATTATAGCATTAAGTACTGTATTTTGTAATCGGGTACCGGATCCTGGCATGGGGGACTGTATTCCTTGATCGAGTACTGCATTCTGTGATTGGGTACTGTATCCTAGCATCAGGTACTGTATTCCTTGATCGAGTACTGTATTCTGTGATCGGGTACTGTATCCTAGTATCAGGGTCTATATTCCGTGATCATACACTGTATCATGGCATCGGAGACTATTCCGTAATCGGGTACTGTATTCTGTGATCGGGTACTGTACCCTAGCATCAGGTACTGTATTCCTTGATCGATTACTGTATTCTCTGATTGGGTACTGTATCCTAGCATCGGGTACTGTATTCCGCGATCATACACTGTATCATGGCATCGGAAACTGTATTCCGTAATCGAGTACTGTATTCTGTGATCGAGTACTGTATCCTAGCATCAGGTACTGTATTCCGTAATCGGGTACTGTATCCTGTGATCGGGAACTGTTATCCTTGATCGGGTACTGTATCCTGTGATCGAGTACTGTATTCCTTGATCGAGTACTGTATTCTGTGATCGGGTACTGTTATCCTTGATCGGGTACTGTATTCTGTGATCGGGTACTGTATCCTAGCATCAGGTACTGTATTCCTCGATCGAGTACTGTATTCTGTGATCGGGTACTGTTATCCTTGATCGGGTACTGTATCCTGTGATCGAGTACTGTATTCCTTGATCGAGTACTGTATTCTGTGATCGAGTACTGTATTCCTTGATCGAGTACTGTATTCTGTGATCGGGTACTGTATAATAGCATTAGGCACTGTATTCTGTAATCGGGTACTGGATCCTAGCATCGGGGACTGTATGCCTTGATCGGGTACCATATTATAGCATCGGGTACTGTATTCCATAATCGGGTACTGTATTCCGTGATCGGGTACTGTATTCTGTGATTGGGTACTGTATCTTAGCATCAGGTACTGTATTCCGTAATCGGGTACTGTACTCTGGGATCGAGTACTGTATTCCCTGATCAAGTACTGTATTCCTTGATCGGGTATTGTATTCCTTGATCGGGTACTGTATTCTGTGATCGAGCACTGTATTCCTTGATCGAGTACTGTATTCCTTGATCGAGTACTGTATTCCTTGATCGGGTACTGTATTCCTTGATTGGGTGCTGCATTCTGTGATCGAGTACTGTATTCCTCGATCGAGTACTGTATTCCTTGATCGAGTACTGTATTCCTTGATCGGGTACTGTATTCTTTAATTGGGTACTGCATTCTGTGATCGAGTACTGTATTCCTCGATCGAGTACTGTATTCTGTGATCGGGTACTGTTATCCTTGATCGGGTACTGTATTCTGTGATCGAGTTCTGTATTCCTTAATCGAGTACTGTATTCTGTGATCGGGTACTGTATTCCTTGATCGAGTACTGTATTCTGTGATTGGGTACTGTATAATAGCATTAGGCACTGTATTCTGTAATCGGGTACTGGATCCTAGCATCGGGGACTGTATTCCTTGTTCGGGTACCATATTATAGCATCGGGTACTGTATTCCGTAATCCGGTACTGTATTCCGTGATCGGGTACTGTATTATAGCACCGGGTACTGTGTTCATTGATCGGGTACTGTATACTGTGACCGGGTACTGTTTCCTAGCATCAGGTACTGTGTTCCTTGATCGGGTACTATATTCTGTGATCGAGTACTGCATTTTGCGATCAGGTACTGTATCCAAGCATCGGATACTGCATTCCGTAGTCGGGTACTGTATTCTGTGATCGGGTACTGTATTATAGCATCAGGTACTCTTTACCGGACTTGATGGCAGATGTAGGAAAGTGTCACACTGTTACATACAGCCACAATCTAACAGATAATCCATGTTCCATTGCCATGTATTCATTACCAGTGCGATTTGTCCTAGTGATTAAGTGAAACTGTGACATGTGGAGTTAATGTTTAGAACCTTTCTCAGTTGTTAAATATCTAAATTATGCATTATTGAAAAATCGTAATGAAACGTATTAATATACACCACTAAGTTGAGTTAAAGAAAAAGTTATGAATGTTAAAAGGAGGTTTAATCTACGATATCAACTTCTTTCGTGTGACAATACAGATTCAGAGCGTTAAACGATCACTTGAGAGCATGCCCATGGACATCACCATCACGTGGGCGACGGGGATGGTGGAGCTGAAAGGTGTTGACGATGACGTGCACGAGGTGGAGTCAGTGCTGACACGGATAAGCTGATTGATGACGATTCAACCTTATAATAGTATTAACTGCCTCGCGCAGATATTAAAACAAAACTGTATGGGCTATGTATTTTGTTTTGGTCTGACATAATTATGTACTTCTATTTCTAACATATATCGTATTGTGTGTCTTCAACTGACTATGCCCCAATATATGTGTAAATCTTCCTCGGCTATGATTCCCCAATTATGAATGTACATTACAAAGTCCCGATGTACAGTACCAATGTGAACGACAATGATTTTGATTTTATCCTTGTTAAACATTTATAAATGGATGTTAATGAATTAATGGAATTAAATGGAATTAATTTATCAGCTTGGTATTACTTGTACTGTTTGAAGATTACAGTTTTGTTTGTTTAACAGATTTTTTCATAACCGTCTTATAGCTCTCACTGTGCATAAAATCCATAACATGTATTTATTTGTGTATGCATAATTACGTATATTTTGTCCTTAACACATTTTGCTTTAGAGTGGTCGTCTTTAATAAAATCGTGCGAGGATTTCTAAAGAACAAGATTCGAACCACAATTCACAGCTGTGTGTAATGACTACCCTGACATATTCTCATCCCTCTCCTAACGTGTGCATTCTAATATTTCATTCTCAAATTCCATGAAAGAAATATTCTCTCAAATATACTGACTGAGTATAGCTAGGCTACCCCACCGCCCCTCTCAAATATAACTTGCAAATACAGTGAGATAGTGCCAGGCTCTTTTGATAAACAATGTGTGTGTACAAGCTTATGATCATAAAGAACTGATGTTTTGAATGATTACTATGTATCAATACATAGATATATGTGTAATGTATATGGATTCAACTAATGCGTCATTGTTGAGTTTGGTTACCGTCTTGGTCTGAAATAAAACAGAATGTCTGTCTTTCCTTGTTTTATGATTTTGTGTTTCCTACGAGACTCAACCATTTTAACATAGCGCTGGAAAGACGTGTGTGTCTGTGTGTTTTCGCTGTTTTGATTATACCTAGATACAAATGTACTTATCTTTTCAATGATCGACAAAGCCGTAACGGTTCAGGTTATTTAACAATACAGTATTTTGATAATAATATATTATATTAACATTTGTCATATCAACATATATCAACGATTATGGTTTGTAAAAGTGATGGTCTGCGTGTATAAATACGAAGCTGCTGATACCTCGCACATTCATCCACGAATTACAATACATATGTATCAATTAGGAGATAAACATCATGTGTTGACCAATTTCCGGGTGTTATTGAGTATTTGAAGCACGGGAATTCATTTGGAACCGACGGCGTCAGCCGGAGGTTTCAAATGAAATATTCCCGTGCTTCAAATACTCAATAACACCCGGAAATTGGCCAACACATGATGTTTATCGACATTGTAAACACAAAAGTAAACCAAAAGGTCCACACACGCTTTTGTGTCTGCACTCATTGACATAGAGTACGGGTACAGCAGTGCAATGTCATCAGCCGGCCGTTTCGGCTGTCTGGTAGCATCTGGAACTGCTCATTTGTGACGTCATTCGGACTTTACGTCACAATATGATTTGAATGACGTCATCTCAGCTGACGACGCAACAATACAATGGTGTGAGCGATGTTTGTATGTATTAATACGCAGCGAATTTCCGGGAATCGAATACCATTTGATCATGTTTATCAACCAATCAGATTAAAGAACGCAGTGACGTTTGGTTTACAATGCATAATACTAGCATTACAAACTCATTATTAAAGAACACAACCACCACCAACACCAACAAATACCCGTGACCACAGTAATATGGGATTTTCATTTTTCAATTTTCCAAGTAAAGATTTGATATTCAGATAAAAACATACACTGAATTACGCCAAACGGACGTGAAAGGTGATTTAGTATTGTGAAAAAATGGCGAGATTTACGATGTATGAGTGGATGATATCATAGGGAAATGAATTTCAGAACTGCGAAGTGCATTTATGTTGGTGATGTATTTGGACATTAAAGAGGAGGGACATATAGTACAACCAGAAATGATTGAGAATTTAAAGATTGTTATTTTTTATTTTTTTTCACTCATTACTCACGCGTTAAATGTGAATATTAGCAGAACATAACTCCAGATTCAAAGACAGGTGAACAGTTAGTATTTTGTCAAGTCACCATGGGCAGCAATGCAGGCTTCAATGCGGCGGGGCATACTACTGATCAAAGAAGTTAGAAAGTCGTGGTCCATGGTGGTCCGATATTGGGACAGCATGGACCACGACTTTCTAACTTCTTCTCTTCTTAAATTTCAGCAATATTTGTCAGATTTTTCTTATTGACACTTTCCTTCATAAGTCCCCAAACATTTTCTATTGGATTTAGGTCAGGGCTATAGCTTGGCCAATCTAATAATGTCATATTTTGCGTCCGAAACCAGGCCCTTTGAATGCTTTGAACGATGTTTTGGCCGTTGTCCTGCTGGAAAATCATATTCCCTTCAAATACACAGAGGGGCGTTGCCCCTAACACAGATATGCCACCTTCGGACTGTACTTTGGGCGCTGATACAAAGGTTTTTCAGTTTGTTTGGTCCAGAATTTCAGTGTATTAGGAAACAGCCACACAGAACTTTCATCTGAGAATATCACATTGTCCCAGTTAAAATTTCTATGCTGTAAGCACCAGTTCAACCTTCGCTCCTTTTGTTCAGGTTTCATGATCGGTGATGGAATTCCTCGACTTTCCTGCCAACCCATTGCATGCAGCTCAGTTCTAATTGTCTCCTTACAGACAGCCACAGTTCCTCTATCAATCATATCCAGCCTTAAGTTTTCTAAACTCCTTCGTTTGTTTTTCAAAACAAGAATACCAAGCCGCCTCCTGTCACCGACAGTCAATTTTCTGGGCCTACCTACGCCTCCCTGGTGCTCAATGCCATATCCATTTGCAATATTTTTCAAAACACGATAAACAGTGGACAAAGGGATGTCTGTTCTACTTGAAATCACTTTAGCTGATCTGATTTCTTTGTTATAATACTTTAATATCAACGTCCTCTAAATCATCCATACTGAGGATCACTGAAAATGTCGTCTGCTAGCAAGTAAACAAAGGGGCAAACTAATGAAAAAAGATTAACGGATTTGTCTCTCTTGAATGAAACCAAGCACTTGATAGCTGGTCAAGGTTGTTTATACTAGAAATCAAATTAAACATATTCCTAACATTCTCAATAATTTCTGGTCATACTATATAATTTACGATTTATGTAGAAAAGTAGCAAATATAAAATGCCGGCACATTCACCGATGGCTAGGAAAAACTAATGCATGTACGATTAGGATTTGCTGAAAGAAGATACTGTTTCAAAGACAACAGACTCAAATTGAATGTTATACAAAAATGGTATTACAGAAATAATAACGTTGTAACACTGATCGGTACACCATGAGATACTGTTTCAAAGACGACAGACTCAGATTGAATGTTATACAATATGGTATTTCAGATTTAATAGTGTTGTAACACTGATCGGTACACGATGAAATACTGTTTCAAAGACGACAGACTCAAATTGAATGTTTATGCACTCAAATTGAATGTTATGCAATATGGTATTACAGAAATAATAATGCTGTAACACTGATCGGTACACTATGAGATACTGTTTCAAAGACGAATAAAGACTAATATAAAAACACTTTACCATACTTCTAAATCAATCTATTTATAAAATGATAGATAGGCTTAGTAACATGTGTTGATGGTCCAAATCTGAACAAAACGAACATGTAATAGGAGAGTCATTCAGCAACCGATTTTGCCATGACAGGCCCGGATTGAGGTGAGATACAAAAATAGTTCTAAAATCTAAAATCGCATAAGTTCAAGGACACGACACATACGTAGAGTGTATGGCAATCCCCTGCTACAAGATACTTAAAACCTATTCGCCCAAAAGAAAAGGTCAGTTGTCTGGTGACGTCTTGTAGTGAGTGAGTTGGTTTAGTTTTACGCCGCACTCAGAAATATTCCAGCTATATGGTGGCGGTCTGTAAAAAATCGAGCCTGGACCAGACAATCCAGTGATCAACAGCATGAGCATCGATCTAGGCATTTGGGAACCGATGACATGTGTCAACCCAGTCACTGGCCTGACCACGCGATCCCTGTAGTCGCCTCTTACGACAAGGCTGGGTTGCTGAAGATCAGTTCTAACCCGGATCTTCATGGGTCTGGCGTCCCAGAGGTGTTTTATGGGGGACATGTCCGGAGAGAGTACAGGCCACCGCAAAACGTTGGTGTTGTTGACTGCAACGATGCCCTGCACAATGCTGGTTGTATGGGGTCTGGCGTTGTCGTACCGATACAGACAATTTTACTTTAGAGATACATCTTCTCAGTGATATTACCAGTGTGGCTAACTATCGGATGTGTCTCTTAATTTTTGCTATGAAGGATGTATACAAAAACTTGGACATGACTGTACCTGGCTGAGTTTGTCTCTCACCTACAATAATTAATAGAATATTTTGCACATATCTCCAATATATACACGTTGTACTGTACTGTATAACCGCATAATATTGTGTGTATCATTCTTTTGTGGTTGAGAAGAGTTTTTGTCCCTGTTGACAAACGTATCTACATGTTGAACATATTGTTTGCAAAGACTAAATACGGTTGCGTGGGCATTGCACATTTGATGTGGTAAATCAATAAGTGGAGATAAACTCTTTCAAACAAATCGACGATGTATGACGAGGCATGATCGTGACATTTGTCGTCCATTTGTCATCACAATTACAGTTTCTACATGTATCGTTATGTATATTTGTAATCAGCTCTGGGGTGTCAAATTATAGAGTTTGACTCGGTGCTTGTGGCTTTTAGCGGTAATACTGAATCCTGCGCTTATAGACTGTTAAATATCTTCCTCAAATAGCAACGAAAGTATCAGTGACGCACTAAAACATGCCCACGCGCAAGCACGTGCACACACATGTGATAACCATCCAACCATACTATTCTGATTCTGACTTACCTCAGTTAACAACATGGAGATTGCGAGGTCAGTTCCTAAACGCAGCTAAGATAACCAGATCCAGATCACATTTTGAGTATGATACACTGTTTAACTGAGGATCATGCGTATACATTTTCAGTGACGTTTACTTCATTGTTAAAGACAAAACAGAAAAACATCACAATTCCGCCATAAATCCTTTTCTTTTAACTTCCTGTTAATTTAACCTATGGTATGGGGGATGTTTATCACACACACACACAGGTTCCCTTTCAGTGAATTTGCATCTAAGTAACATTCTCTGTCTGTTGTTTTGTGACAATAAATGTCCCGTAGCGACTCAGTACTCGTTCTGCTGTCAATCGCTCATCGCTCTTCAGTGTGCTCTGTACTGAAGCTTATCCATTTCTGCCGTTTCAATAGGGGTACATGTGACTTGTGACTTGCTGCATGTCAATGATACGTCTATGTAAATGATATAAACCGTTCTTCAATATCATGCTGTTATTTTTATCATGCACATATCAAAAGTAGTTTAGGGTCAAAACTGTTTGATTGCCCCTCGTATGTACTCTTAACCACCATAAATGGGACAGTAAAAATGGTTTGTACTCATTGGCCTTTACATGGTCTATTAGCAGCCTTCCATTGTGAAGTCATGCCAGGAAATGTGCTGTAGGATTGTGATTGATACCTTATACATTGCTAGAGGTGTTGTTTTGAAGTAATAGTGTACTAGGTTCAGATATCAACGGTTGGAAAACGAGTGAGTGAGTGAGTGAGTATGGTTCTTTAGCGATATTCCAGCAATGTCCAACGGGGACACTAGAAATCGGCCTCTCATATTGTGCCCATGTAGGGAATCGAACCCCGATGAAAATATGTGTAACCACAGAATACAAATGTGAAATGGTTTTGTTCACCAAATATTACCTAATTCTCAAACTATCAATCCCTAATGTGTCTTTATTGGCTTGATATAATCATACAACCGGGTCCTACTCCAGACAAGCTTTAGCACAAATGTTAAACCTAAATACCTGTAGAATGAAACAGTTTTTCAAGGCTGGCCCTTGTAGAACCTCTTCTTACAAAGCACGAGTTGTTCCCTTGTCCTTGACAAGACTAGATCAGTCCTATTGTTCACTAAACTGTGTGAACAACTTAATCAAAGTTCCAGTTTGGCAATTACATTAACCTAACATTACATCACGCGGTTACTAACAATCAAATCTTCAGCATGTATTGAGTGTCACAAGAGGCGTGTTTGCTCCTGTGTCAGTCCATCTTGTGTACTTGTTTAGTGGTTAGGAATGACAATATCTTAATCATTTCAAGTAATCCACACATACATTATATTTACTGCTTACCGAACAAATGTCTTCACAAACATGAACAATACGAGCAACCCAACAGGCATATACGAAAACAACAAATGGCAAAATTTGTTAGCTCTGATTCATCAGAACTGAGACAGGATGACAACGTTCACGACTTCCGAAGGTGTATGCTCACAACCTGTCTATCTTATATACCTCAACGAGACCATTTTCTTCCCTCCAACCCTTAATCCAACGATACAGTTCTTAATGAAGCATGTCCAGATTTTTCCAGGTCTGAATATACCCGGTTTCAGTAAAATGTAGTTGTTTGTTTCCATCAAATTATACATTATCAGAGACTAAGCTTTACTATAGCCTGGGTACCGCGTTTCAGACAATGCAAGATGGAAGCCCCGACTTCTGTCTGCTGTTCGTAACATATGCTGAATATATTAAAACGAGAGTTAGGGACTGAGCCCGCTCAGAAGAGGTACCAACTCACACAAGACCTCAGTATATTTATTACACAGTGGGTTTTGCGACTGTAGGATTGAGATATATGAGACACGTCTCTAATTCTTGTTACCACATTTAGAAATACATGTGCATACCTTAGATGGCGAAACGTTCACGAAACGCTCCTTTTGGAGTCGTCAGTCAGGGCTGCACAAAGGGTTCTGATAAACCGACTTGACTTGATTGTAACGTTCACCCTGTTGCATACTTGACCCAGGATGTATGACTATATAGTCATCCTCTGCTTTTCATGACCATTGTCCCTTGCATCAGATTTTAAACAAAAATAACAAGGCTACTATGAGGGTTCTGACCCACTTCACTTCATTGCAATGTTTACCCTGTTGCACGTTGAGACGCAGTATCTTTTCAGCTGAGAAGTACTGTCACTTATCTTGGGTATCAGTACCCCTAGAGCCATGTATGTGTTGTGAGGGACTGTAGACTTGTTGACACTGGCTTCAGAGTGTTCCTCTGATTGTACCGTGGTAATGTCATCGTTAAAGGTGTTCTGTCGATGATCACTTACCTTTGGTTTGTGAGGCTTACAATCTGAGTTTGTGGTCTGAGGAAAAGTAGAATTGTCGATAGCAGTGTTCATGTGCATGTTATATATGTTGCAGACATCAAATAGTTGTGTTACCATCCGCCATTAACCGAGGGCTACAGGTTGTGAGTGTGATATCGTTTATTCCACAAAATCGTGGAAGAAGACCCTATGTAGTAACAATAATTACAAATATAAAGATCAGATAAAATCACATCTGATTCACACATGCCTTCATTAAAAAATAAGTACAAAAAGGTGCCTGTCTATATTCTTATGAATAGTAGAGCATGTGTTCCCAAGTATGAGCACGTATAGTTCATGTTTGGTTATGCGTGAGCGCGAAGCAATTACTTTTTTAATGTCTGCTCAAGCTTTGTATCTGTGGTTTACAGTCTGTTTGGCTCAAAGGCGGACCAGAGTCTGACTCGGTGCTAGTGACTCTTCCCAGCTAACAATTTCACGTTGTCACAATGCAGTCAGACGTGCTGTTGTGGATACGTCATTGTCACGTCGTCACAGTGTTATAGGAACGTATAAGTACGTGATGATAACGTTACGTTGTGGGAACGCAATGATAGTACGTCCATACAACGGTATTCTGTTCACTGAGCCTCCTATTTATGTTATCAAAACGTTGTGGCATTGTAATACCACAGATAGCACTCTGGTGAGTCTGAAGTGATACATTCTTCAAATTGAATTCACTTTGGGCTGTATACATGAAACACCTCTGGATAGATAAATGTTGACTCAAGAAATATTTCACAACAAATATTTCTGAATACAATTAGTTAATATAAAGCGTTGGCTCGTCACGCCGAAGACCCGGGTTCGAATCCCCACATGGGTACATTGTGTGAAGCCCATTTCTGGTGTTCCCCGCCGTGATGTTGCTGGAATATTGCTAAAAGCGGCGTAAAACCAAACTCAGTCAGTCAGTAGTTAATATATATTATGCATATTTTTCAAAACAATTTAAAGTCCACGTGTCTCACAAAAGATTCAAACAATATTTAATAATTGATTTCAAATTTGTAACCATCAAACAACAGGCCCTGAAACATTTGATTTTTCTTGGCCTTACCCCTTTAAAGTGAACAAGAGCGAGAGCAGCAAAATATAATCCGTAATCAGTATAATCCCGAGCACTTAAATCGTTTATGGCTTTACGTCATTGTTTAAAAAATCATGACTTGGGTCCAGTGGAATGTATTTCTGACGATCTTGTGGACTATTTTTGGAGATTGTACGTGCGCTTTCCAACACTTTTAGGAAATATACATAGTTATAAATAGTTTATAAATCGCTACGAGTTTTAAAACAACAATATTATATTTATGTGAACTAATCAACATTAATCTTTAACATTGGGCTTTTTTTTACATATCTCTGAATTTTTAGACTGACTTTTTGGGGGTCATTCATATATTCTTCATTTTAAAATTCCACCATGGGTTTTTGTCCGGCAAGGTTACATCAATGTTCAAAATCTGAATATCTTCAAACATTGGCCATCATTACATCAATCAAACTTAAAGATTTCTCTGTTTATCCTAATCTGTTATTATTCTCAAACTCAAGATCTCTCATGTATATCTTATCTGTTTCTTCAATGTAACTTGTAAATATTTGGAGAGGGTGTCATTAAGTTGGATAACTTGTGCCCAATCTTTTTCTTCAATGAATAAAATATTTTTAAATCGAATGTTCAGTTGGATAAATAGTTTACCGTCATTTTTTAGTATCTGCTTTTGGATTTAATGTAACTGGAAAAAAAGATAATATCATTTGCATATTCAATCTAAAGAATCCCATTTGTGAACTGACAACCAAGTGAAACTTATACATGTATAAAGAATAAAGAAGTCGTCTGTCGAATCACTAAAATACTCAAATAAGGTTAAAATAACTAGTCATAAATCTATGTACACAATAAGCAATGCCTGTATTCATCCCTGTTACATATACATGTGATTAAACATCGTATCCCTTATGTTAAAGGTCACATGCAACGTAAAACACAACTTTGCAGATTCTGATACCTTTCGGTATGGACATACCGAAACAAATCGTCAAAAATGCAAATTCAAGGAAGTAAACCGAAGTACACAATTTTGCACTTTCGATTTGCGATTGTACGCTTATAATTTTGTTTATATATTTTTTCGTAACCAGCAATGTATATTATATGTCATGAATAAGTGATAATTGTGTTTTAATTATGTTTGATTTTTTGGTTGCATGTGACCTTTAAACCCACACAGCGGTTTCAGGTCAGTGAATTTACATACATACACTGTCTCCTGTTGTATGACAATTAATTTTGATTTTACATGCCTACCCTTTCGCGAAACATCACTGATTTGCGAGAATCTTTTCCTATGTATTATGTAGACACTTACATTAATATAAAGGTCACGAAATATTGCGGCTACCACATCTCATTGTGACCTAAATCCAATCGGGATGATATGGGGTATTCTAAAAGGTGATGTTGCAAGATAAAATACCACGTTTGAGGCCTTGGTGACCGACTCGCTGGGTAAAATCTCTGTTGACATGTGGCAACACTGTGTAACTAAGGTTGTCAATGAAATTGAAGCAGGTTACTGGTCTCGTGATGGTATCCAACAGGCAACTGTCGCACCGCTTGTTATTTCCATCAGCTCTGATTGTGATGCCAATGATGACGAAATCACAGATGATTCAGAATAGATTTTGAGACGCTCCCCTCCGCACCTGTCTATTCCCCGTTGCTGCCGTGTCAACAATCATTTTTATAATGGTGATAGTTTGTTAAACAACGTTTTCTGTGATGCATTACAATTTCCAATAGATGAAAAGGTGTTTGGGTATAGGTTATTCATGAACATCTTGCCTCGTTATATTTATTAACTACCTTTCTAAACTGATATATTTAGCAGTTCACGGGGACACTTTCTATTCAAACTGACTAGTCTGTTTGCAGTGATAACGTACCGATGAATTTCACTGTAAACAAAAAGAATCAAATAAAGTGAAGTTGAGATTGCGAATCCTTTTTTTTTCCTTGCCAATTGAACATTTAAATCTAAGAATTTTATTCAACTCAGATAAAAGTTGTTTTACAAACCATCATAGATTCAAATACCTATTATTGGTGTGCATTACAAGGGGGTAAGCGCAGTAGTTGGAACAGCGAAACAAATGCACGTGCGGTACGTGATGAGCGTTAACTTAGACCCACATTCGTGACTAACTCGTGTTATTCCGGGACAAGCCGAATAGCGGACTCGTGCCCCTCGGAAAGGATTTCATATTGGCGCATGAACATCGGAACTACTTTAAACAAGAACGATAACTCTATCCCTGTTTGATTCCAATGTTTCTTAATTATCAACGAAGCACATGTATATTGTATTGTTAGGTTGTTGTTTTGGGGGTTTGTTTACTTATTTATTTTAAAGAATTAAACCTCTTTGATACAACTAAAAGAAAGAGAAAAACATATTTGTTAAAGACATATTCTCATGTAATTATTACCAGCTGTTAACCTTATATTTCCAATTAGGGTTTACTAATCACAACTGGGAATTGTTTTATTGAATATGCCAATAAAAGTTTTAAAAATTCAGCTACGTTAAATCCCAAAGCACTTACTCAAGAATGATTTTAATATATTTCTCAAACTGAACATTCGTGTAATCTTGCTGTCATACCCCTGGTGGAATTTTAAATTTATTCACTGAAAAAAATTAGATGACCAAATAAATAGTCAGACTAAAATATCCCCAGAGATTTGAAATATAAGCCCAATGTTTGAGATTAAAGTTGATTAGTTACATACAAATATAAATATTTTGTTTTGAAACTCGTAGCGATTCATAATTACATTCCTAAAATTGTTGGAAGCGCACGTACAATCTCCATAACAAGCCCGCAAGATCGTCAGAAAGACACTCAGTTGGACCCATGAGAGCCGTTATGTCAACAAACGCACGTGCGTGTTTTTGAATCTCTCACCGTCAATCGCATGATTCTTATTAAAAACTTCATAATATGCAGCAAAATCCTGTTAGTTACGTTCCTTGTACTTTCAATATGGCGATATATATTGTTCATGATTTTTTAAACAATGACATAATGCCATAAACGATTTAAGTACTCGGGATTATTTTTATCAAAGCACCGCGGTCATTTACGCGCGTTTTGATTGGTTTGTCGTACTTTCGCACATAACAAGCATCGAGAGGGGGGCGAGTCTTCTTGGAGTTTACGGAAAGGGGCGAGTGGTGACGAATGAGACCAACCCTACTTGTTCTCGGTGTTTCATTTAATGTGCATACCCCCTTGTAATACAAATCAATAATAGCGATTTGAATCTATCTACGTTTCTTAAACAACGTCATTGGCGAAGTGGTTCCATACCAGCTTCTCCCAGAGGCCCTTATCTACCCAGGTAGTTGTCACATAGTCCATAAATTTCGTGCTTGTCTCATCCAGTGGAGCTCCAGCAATAGCGTCTATGGGCCAGTTGTCTGAAGTCGGTGTCCTCCTTGTATCGTGATGCAAGTCCGAGATTCTGCATCTTCCTCCATAGTGCCTGGGCGTTGGCGACGGCTCTCTCAAAGTCTCTCTGCAGAATCTGCGTCTGGTGTGGTGTAGGTTGTATACAAGCATGTATATGTTACCGTCAGATTGTAAAATCAGTCATATCGTGAAATGACTAAAAGCCTCAGTCATTTCGTGAAATAACTAAGAGGGTTAGCCATTCAACTATCCATACTGCTCGTTCTCTTTCTTCCTGGGTTAACCTTGGCATTCTCTGTGTGTGCAGTGATATTGCAGTGTTGGACAGGCCATTTATACTGATTTTTTCGCATTATCTTTCCCATGTATCCGACAAAGACATTTTTTTCGTGTTTCTGAGAGATTCGTTTCTTGCATCACGAACATTGGCAATCGTTATCAAGCACATTTACATCAAATTTGATGGAAACTTCCAAACCCATTTATATAGGCAATAGCGAAATGACTGATTTCACAATCTGACTGTAACATTTACAAGAGGATACATGATCCCTTGGACTTCGGCGTGGATGGAGTACGTCTACAGGAACAGTCTGGGTGAGGAGTAGAAGGTTCCATCTGCATACAAAATGTCCGCTTTACAGAGATGTTCCAGATTCTGCCTACATAAGCTGATCAGGTTTTTTAAACGTAGTATATTTGTGATTTTACGTTATGGCTAAAATTGACTGAAATCGCCAGCGGCTAAAGGGATGATGTAAATCCAGCTATTGTCCATGCAGGTAGAAACAGAACTGTAAGTCCCCATGGTCTCTAGTATGTTGATCTACCTTCAGTTGTTGGTGATCTCCAGTCCGCTTTTATATTGTATTGTCCATAATATAGGTTTAATTCAAAGTTCCATGCTAGTTTTAGTTCTGTATCTGTAATAATCTAGTTATTTTACTACCCTTTGTCGACAGAATTTATAAGGTGACTTTATTTATTATCAAAAATGACTCGTTTTAATCACGATATGGCTGCAATATTGCCGATGTGACGACAATACTAACTCACTCACTCACCCTTCCTGCAAGGAATTACGAGGATAATACAGGTCCCAATTAACATACATGACGATCATGAGGGCCAATTATCATCTAAACACGGCCTTGACAGCACAGGAGTGAGTTTTACACCGCACTCAGCAATATTCCAGCTATATGGCGGCGGTCTGTAAATAATCGAGTCTGGACCAGACAACCCGGTGATCAACAGCATGAGCATCGATCTGCGCAATTGGGAACCGATGACATATGTCAACCAAGTCAAGGAGCCTGACCACCCGATCCCGTTAGTCGTTTCTTACGACAAGCATGGGTTACATAAGGCACATCCTAACCCGGACCTTCACGGGTATGACAGCACAGGGAGGTTTTATACAAGAAACACTCGTCTTGGTCAGTTGACAGGATATAATAAATACTGTAGGATAATATGGTGGTGATATATCATGTAATAGTTAATGTACAGATATAAGCATTACCATCACGCAAACGGTGCGTTGTATGTTATGTTCATGTGAAACATCTGGCTGAACAGTTTCGAGTTGTTGTATATTCTGTATTCTTCCATCATGGTTGAACAGTTTTCTATTTTGTGTTCTTAATTACCAACAAATAATGAGAGCTGCAAAGCACACGCATGGCTGGAGATATACAATAACACAAGTGATGTACTTATCTGATAAATAAGACCAATCAAATATATAATTATTTAAAACTTTCGAATACATAAGATATATTGTCTAATAACTGAAATAATTGAAATCATTATTATTACCTGCAGTATCTAAAAGCATTATCAGAAGTGAATTATAAAGTTATTTTTAACTAAGATCGGTGGGGTAGCCTAAGGCCGGGTTCGATTCCCCACATAAAGTCCATTTCTGGGGCCCACGCCGTGATATTGCTGGAATATTGCTAAACTAAACTCACTCACTCACTCACTCACTCACACTCACTGACTATTGTTAAGAACTAAATATTTGGACTCAATAGCGAGATAAACTAACTTGACCGATGCCATGATCAGAATTATATAAACAGAAAAAGATAAAACAAAAACAAATCGTTTTGATCTTGTATTTTGTATTAATGAAATTGATAAATTAAGACATCTCTGGTAAAAGCAGAGTCGATTGTACAATTGTGACTATATCATGATGTTGTTTGTAAACAAATCGGTTCTGAACCAGATCAATCCAGTGATTGTCACCATGCGTTACATGAGAGAGAGAATGTGTTTATGAATCACTATGAACTGGTGATGATAGGTGCGCGTATCTAGCCCCACCGGTGGCCTTCTGTTTGTCCAAGTGGAGAAAGCGGTTTACTTCAAAATTCTGTGGGAGCATAAATAATTAACTTTATGACACGAGAATTGCCTAAAGTAACAATGGCCACGGACTTGGTACCAGTGAAGACAGATACCCAGAAACCTTTCAGGTTGGAGCAAAATTTGTGCTATTTCCGAAACCCAAGAGTGATGACGAGAGATGACTACGATGGATGCAGCTTTGTGGTCGACTACACGACCAGTTCAACCCATTGAATATCACGTAGCGTAGCGTAAGAATTTAACTAAATAATTTAGAGCTATTATAATTTCGTTATTTACCTCTGATTTTCCAACACAGTATGTTTATCCCCATTCTACCATAACCATACCATTATTAAGATTAAAAAACATTCATGTGTTGGAAAAGCAGAGGTATATAACTTGATTATATACCTCTGAATGACTTTATTAACCGATAACAATTCATTATTTACTGAAGTCATAGTAAAATTCATTATTGGTTGTTACATTTAACACTCAATTGCCCACAATTTATAGTGTATGCGTCTCATGCTTTAAGTTAGGAACATTAATCTTGTGCATAAGAATTGTGCAATACTCTATACAACAATGAGCGTACCTTCTATAAATTAAGTACATACCGCAGTATGTGATGTATCAGTCTCCGTTTGATTGCAGGTGTGCTTGTTTGGTATTATAGACGTTGATGAGTAATAAGAAAGGCATCTTACTCTTTGGACAACAACGTCTTTTTTACATTATGGTGTGACGTTTCGGTATAGATTCTTATACCGTGGTCAAACGTGAATGAAGTAATGCAGCATAGAACAGACTCGTATACATATAATTTGATCTATAATATATCTTAATAAATCCCTATTATATGTGGGTCTAGGACAAGTGTCACAGGACAATTGCCACTCAGGACAATTGCCACCCAGTTATTTTTCTATAACAGTGAGGACAATTGCTACCCAGAATTTTTATGTAATTTTGTTTGAGAAAATGAATGCATGTTGTCAGTAAACACAACTTTAGATGATGAAAGGCAATGTCCTAGGTGGTAATTGCCCTGGGTGGGAATTGTACGGGTGGCAATTGTCATGTGGCACTTGTCCTAGACCCACATATAATAGGGATTAATCAAGATATCGTGATGGTATGCATGAAAGTGATTAACAACAACAAAGGGTATCTGGTAATTAATGCAGTAACCACTGGAGGAAACCAACTGTTAGTAAAGCGGTCAAAATATACATAGCTAATAAGATTAATTAGCAGTGGTAGCTGGAGGGCTCTGTTGGTTTTTATCAGAGTTCATTCCAATAAAACAAGTACACAACCAGGATGACTTCATCACCAGTATTGAAAATGGCCTCCAACAACAAGCGCCAGGAGACAAGTTTTACTACCTACACACCAGATTAAAGCCAGCCCACAACCTCCCAACCTGTCAAACTGCAGACAAACAAGCTATCACTGACCAATGCAATGACAAGGATATCACCCAACAGACAAGACCACAGTTATCCTGAACATCTCAGGCTTCCTCCACATGGTCAGCAAGCCTGAAGTCTGGAGGTTAAAAAAGACTTTCAGCGGAAATAACTCGAATTACAAGGTGATAGTTCGTTCAATCTTGTTTTCTTGTTCCGCCTGAGCATGATGTTGAAACTCTTCTTGCATTTCGAAAAGGTGGCTAAAATTTGAAATGGCATGAAATCGAGTGCACCATGTTGTTGCACTATGTATTGAAGGGAAAAGCTCAGAAAGTTCTGCCATACCTATTGATAGGAGATCTGATTATCAGAATGTTAAAACTGCAGTTTCGAAAGCTTATGAATTAATTCCTAAAGCTAATAGGCAAAAGATTTGGTTTATTAAGATCTATTAAGAAACGGGTTGGCACAACTTTTGTTCAGTGTGCGGGGAAGAAGGAAACGTCGAGAGGTGGTGTACTGCAAAAAAAGGGTCAGTGTTGATTTTGATGTTAGGCTGTGTGTCTCCGGAGTGGGACTTATTTCGATGTGCAGAAAGTTTATCAGTTACACCAGGCTACTACTTCATTATTCACTGACTCAGGGTTAGTTTTAAGCAGTCAGTACTTTTAGGCCGGAGATCAGAGGGTTATAAACTGGGAAAAGATGGTTCAACCTCTCCTAGTTCTACTCCTGTCAGTTCTAAAGGCACTTATGGATTTTCATCAGAGCCTACTTGTAGATATCGCCGTAAGTCAGGGCACATCATTTCTCAGTGTAGCAACAGTTATACTTCCCCCATTTGTAATATTAACTCTACAATAAGAGCAAAAATGTAGTTGGAAGCATATGTCCCTCGTCATTCCATTCTTTGCTAAAACCTATTCATAATTAGGGCTCCTTGCCTAGGCAGGAGACCTATTGTAATCGTTCGGATTATTATTATTATTATTTATTATTCCGCCGATTTTTGTACCAAACATAACTCCAAAACCAAAGCTCCGAATCGCTTACAAAACTCACACAGATGCGCACCGAGGTGTAGATATTCCCTTTAAAAATCTCTAGGCTCTTGGCCCAATAGCAAAGGAGAGATAATTCAAAATTAATTCCAAAATTTCAACGTTTGACAGCAAATATCTCAAGAACTAATTATTCCAACACTTCCAAATTTCTTGTACAGATGCACAATCGAATTGCCAACAATTTTGCCTGGACGGGTCAAGTCGCTAAAACGTACCGTTTGGCAGTTATTTTTGTTTTCAGTTTTTGGCCATGTTTTTCAGCACTTTTCTGAGTAGTTTGCTCCCAAAATGTGCACAAATAGTGCTGCACAAATATTCTGCACAAATAGTGCCAGTATGGTAGATGATGTCCTGGTGATTCCAGAACACTAATTGTTTTGAACGTAGACCCAAGAACAACTGAGATACAGCCTTTTAAAGAGGGAACTATTTCTTCTCCGGAACTACTTAAAAGTTACATGACCCCCGTGACCCCGGCTGTATTTGGAAGATCCGCTCGCCTGTCAAAACATGTGTTCTGGCTCCGTTTTGGACGATGATATCTAGCCCTCAGATACAATAGATAGAAAGTAAAGCCAAGGAGACCTCATCGTTGCCCGCAACTATATTTACCAAGTTTCAAATTTGTGAGCTTAACTCTGCAATAAGAGAAAATGTATTCCTCGTCATTCCATTCTTTAGGAAATCTTTTCCAAAACTGCGCTGGAAAAATCCCTAATATGCTTTCTGCGAGTAAAGACGCTCTGCGAGTGTTGTGTGAAATAACTCTTTCATGTGTGTATTGTGGGCCTCCGGGCGTTTATTGAACAAACCTGTCTCCCGGTAATATAAACTGACCATATTTGTGCAAACAATAGTTATGGGCACACAATGTCATAGAACGCTCAAACCTAAAATGTGACATAGAATTGTCAACTGTTTCTAAACACGAGTGGCAATGTTGGACAGGTGGACTGAAACAGTTTTACTTGATCAACCCCGGTATGTTCATTTGTACACACCAGTGATTTTCAGCGATGACTGTATAGAAACATTAATATCTGATACACCCATCTGTAAACACAAGTGACCATCAGTGTTCCATTGCAGATCATCGGGCAAGCCAAGTCTGACATATTCATTTGTAGACTAGACAGCGTTAATTTCGAGTGACCAGACAAGTTGGACTGAAAACCTTTTGTGTGTAACAATATCTTTATCTATCCGTAGACAGTAGTTACTATCAACGATGACGAGTATGTGAGCAGGATGGTTCATCAGACCTGAATTCGGATATTCTTCCGTCGACACCAGTGACAATCGTCGTTGATGGTGATAGATCAGGTTAGTATGTTTGAAGTCTTGTCATCTGATCAAGTTTGACATATTTACCTGTAAACTCCAGTTACTATCAACGTTCAGGCTAGATGATTTGTAATCTGTGACCATGTTTGGCATATTCACATGTAGCCGCTACTAATGACTTACCCTTACTTCAGAGGGGGGTATGTTGATATGTTCATTTATCATACATGTGCTTAACAACCTTCCTCTCCAGCACGTTCACAACACATTTGAACAGAGAGGGCTATTGTTGCAGTTCGCTTTGGTTATTGGTCAACCCATCACTATAAGCGACACAGGTTCAGTTGATTCACTCTTAATGTAACTACTCGTGGGGCTAGCAATGGTGCTGACATTCGTGGACATACTGGGACAATGTTACGTCGTAATCTTTCGATTGGTCAGAAAGAGCCTATCTCGAGTTATTGACTTACCACAGCATCTGTGCAGTGCGCAACCGTATTTAGGCTTTCCAAACAATATGTTCAACATGTTGATACGTTAGTTGATATACAGAAAAACGATTACTGTATATGTAATACGATACAGTACAACGTATATATGCGATGTTTACATATAACGGATTTATTCAATTCTGTTTCCTTAACACACTCTGAAGGACATTCTACAGGTTCCTCCCCTCTTTTGGCCCATATTTTGTGATATGCTTTGACAGCGTCCAGAATCATTTTGAAGTTGTAATTGCAATTGGTAGTAGACTGTTAACGATATTTCGATCCATATTTGAATAGCCTTGTCAACAATCTAGAAGCCACATGTGATTATGATTATGTCTTACTGGCCTGTAGCAAAACAATGAGTCTTCTGCCAAGTCCACGTTCTGCAACGCATTCCTTTATGTGAACAACATGGATGGAATTGTGTTCGTTGTGGAAAACGTTAGTGTTGGTATTTCCAGAAAAGTGAAATATTTTGACACATTTTGGGAAACTGACTTTTGTCTCAAAATGCTGCTGAAATCAAAACATCAGTTCCCCTGTGCTTTTAAATATTGCGTCCCCCAGTGATGCCAGGATCTTCTGATTGTGCTTCCGCCACCATTTGACCTTGCTTAATTGTTCTGCACATTACCAGGTCTTAGAATGTGGCGAACAGCTTTCCCAACGGACTTTCTCCCACGTGAAGCTGTTACACAGTGATATAACTAATATATTTATAAAATTGACAGTAAGGTGTCTGTCTCAACAATAGGTCCTGGGTTAGACTCCGTCACCAGCAAGCTGAAGTAACAATATAAAAATCAGGATGATATTGACTTTTGTAGCCTGTGATGAAAACAAAAACACGCAACAAGCTTTCAATTCCAACAATAGTAAATTACACATAGTTTCTGCTTCAACACATAGGAACCTGACTAGTACATGTTTGTTAGCAAGTAAGCTACTGGTTTTCGAAGATTTCTTATTGGTACTAGAACACGTAAAACTGCTGAATGACCCGATCGCCGCACAGTGTTGCATTATGTCATTACCTATACGGCTTGTGTATGTTGGTAGAGGACACCCGTGCGGATACTAGATCTGCAGACATGGCAATGCATTTGATAGTACATGATAGATTGGCAATGCAGGATCTCTCAATGGTTTTAAAGAGGAGTGAGTGAGTTTAGTTTTACGCCGCACTCAGCAATATTCCAGCTATATGGCGGCGGTCTGTAAATAATCGAGTCTGGACCAGACAATCCAGTGATCAACAGCATGAGCATCGATCTGCGCAATTGGGAACCGATGACATATGTCAACCAAGTCAGCGAGCCTGACCACCCGATCCCGTTAGTCGCCTCTTACGACAAGCATAGTCGCCTTTTGTGGCAAGCATGGGTTGCTGAAGACCTATTCTACCCCGGATCTTCACGGGTCTTTTAAAGAGGAAGATATAAAAATGGATATTTACAGTGATCAGTCTTACATGTGTACTCTGAAATGTAGCTTGATAGTGGTAAAGTTGACAGGTAAGGTTAAGAAAAGTATATTCACAATTTAATGCAAACATATATAACAAGAAGAAAGACAGAATGTGTTGTGTGATTATATGATGCATACAATTAATAAATAAATATACATAATCATACTTCCATATTTGAATACCTTTAACATATAAGCCAAGCATGAATGTGAAACACACTTAAGACACTACTGACGCTTATACTTGTCGAGGCAGATTCCCTTTGAATGACACTTCACACTGTTTATTATAGGATATTTATATAGTGCACATATCCACGCAACTAGTGCATGCTCAAGGCGCTGGTATATTTTCCCTCGATCATTGGATATCAATCTCAACTCCATGGGGGAGTATACAAACTCTTGCTGACAATAGGCGCACCGAGTTATTGTGGTTTTCTCCTCCTAACGAGGTACCCATTCACAGCTGGGTAGACTAGGACACATAGTCACAGTACTTTGTCCAAGTTAACTACACGTTGCTGTACCCGCAACTAGGTGTTTGCATGTATTCATGTGGCCACCATCTGGTTCTTTTAAGTGCACAGGGTTGTGTACTGTACACTAGGGGTTGTGACAACACGGAAAGAGTCTGCCCACAAAGTTAACTCCAAGGTTTTTACACCCAGTCACAGGTGGGCTCGATCCCGGCACCTCAACCTCTCTGGATCACTAGCCTGGCGCCTTAGCCAGCTCGCCCACCGCGCCCCTGTTCACATATACAGACTCTGCCATCGTATGTCCAGGTGGAATAAATCCTCTGCTCCTTCTTCAGATCTCTGGCGAGCTTGAACAAGTGATTTCAGTGCTTTGTCAGATCCTCGTTGATGTAGACATTGTCTCTTTTACCTTTGAGCTTGAACTTGTTCCTGGTCACTTTGTTTCTGTCCCAGTAACTAACAAACTTCACCACTATGCTCCTGTTCTGTCGTCGCTGTTTCTTGCCCACCCGGTGGCACCTGTCAGTATATGTGAGTGACATATCCGAGCACACATCCTTAAGCACATCTTGCTCAATATTTCCGTCGTCCTCCCCCCACTTGGGTTTCTTGATTCCTGATATCCTCAAAGAGTTGTCCGACTGTACTTCTAGTAGCTAGTCAGTCTTGAGGTTGAGTTCGACTCTCAAATCACGTATCTTTTGCTTGAGAGGGGCCAAAAGATCCTGTGTTATCTAGTTCAGCGCTTCCTTAGCGACAGTCACAAACGATTCCCCGAACTTCTGCTGTAGGGCCGGTAACATGAGTGCATTACTCAGTTTCGTAATGATCACATCCATGGAAGCATCACTGATGAAATTGAACAGTGTAGACGGGTAGGTGTGGTCCTGGTTCTGGTCGCCGTGACTTGTCCCGCTGTGTTGTTGGTGGGGGTCGCCATCTTGGTTTGCGTCGTTGATCTCGGCGTACTGCAAGATCCAAACGAAAACACTTCTGATAAATCAAGCTGCAGTGTCTATTGAACCAGTGGTTTCGCGGACTTCGGTGGCACAGAATCAAGAGAAGAACCAGATGATCTATACTGGACAAAATAAGTTAAGGATCTATATAATTTAATGATTGATATTTTTCAGTGTGACAATGAATAAATAAATCATTATTCATAATTTCAAAAATTACATATATCCTTAACTACTTTTGTCCAGTATAGTATGGTGAACTACCTTCAGTTGTTGGTAATCTATAGCCTGTTTTTCTCCATTGTCTTGTCATTTCTAGCTAAAAACATTTAGATTTAATTGGTAGTTTTAAATGGATATATGTGATACACTAGTAGTTTTACTGTTCTTCGTCAACAGGCTTTTATTTTCTAATTTTATTGATCTATAATACAATTATGAATTGTTTTTCTCACGATATGGCTGAAATATTGCTGATGTAACGATAAATATCTAAACGATCTCTTTATTCTTCTTAAACATGTAACCTTCATGCACTAATATGCCACTTCCACGGGGGTCGGTGGGGTAGCCTTGTGGTTAAAGCGTTCGCTCGTCACACTGAAGACCGGGGTTCGATTCCCCACGTGGGTACAATGTGTGAAGCCCATTTCTGGTGTCCTCCGCCATGATATTGCTAGAATATTGCTAAAAGCGGCGTCAAACTCAACTCACTCACTCACTCTTCCACGGAGGGACGGAATGAAATTACGATCTATCTGTGCGGAAGCAATGATTGCGAATGCATGGTTTAGTAAATGTATCATTATTTTATTTATACTCTTTTGTGAAAAATGTTCAATACTTTCCAAAGTATATTCAGTAAGTGGGGAACATGTTTTTAGACTGAAGTAGTGAACTCAAAGTCAATGTATAACGTAAGTGGTGAGATAAATTCACTCGTGCTTAAATAAACTAAACCACAGACTCAAAGCTTAATTGCATCGTGTTCACGCCCCAACGCACATGAACTATGAGTGTTCATACTTGCGTAAACATGAGCTGCAGGCTATACTACTCTTAAGATTATAGATAGCCACGTTTGTGTACATTTATTATGGCACATATGTGAATCAGATATCTTATGCATATTGTGTTATCATTGTTATTACAGGGTGTCTTCTGTCACCACTCTGTGGCCTATGGTTAGTCACGGATGGTAACACCGACATTCCACGGATACAACACATATGACATTCTCATGAAAACGGCTACCAGCAACTCTTCATTCCCTAAGACCACAAACTTAGATTGTAAGCCGCACAAACCGAAGGTAAGTGATCATCAACAGAACGTCTTGAAGATGACATGACCACGGTACAATCAGAGGAACACTCTGAAGCCCTTCGGAAGTCGTGAACGTTATTTTCCTGAATGAGCTAACAAATATTGCCGTATGATGTTTTCGTATTTGTCTGTTGATTTTACCCGTCTTGATCACGTTTGTGAAGACATTTGTTTGGCAGGCAAATACCTGATACCACTGGATGTAATGTATGTGTTGATTACTTGAAATGATTAACATATTATCATTCGTAAACACTAAACACTTACACAGCATTGACTGACATAGCAGTAAACACGCCTCTTGCGACACTCATGGGGTGCTGAAGATTTGATTGTTGGTAATCATGTGATGTAATGTAATGTTTGGTAATGTAATTGCCGAACTGGGACTTTAATTAAGCTGTGAATACAGTCTGATGAACAATAGGACTGATCTAGTCCTGTGAAGGACAAGGGAACAGCACATGTTTTTGTAAGCAGAGGTTCTACAAGAGCCAGCCTAGACAAACTGTTTCATTCTACAGGTATTTAGGTTTAACATTTGTGCTAAAGCTTGTCTGGAGTAGGACCCAGGCTGTATGACTATATCAAGCCAATAAAACACATTTGGGACTGATCGTTTGAGAATTAGGTACTATTTGGTGAACAAACCATTTCATATTTTTAATTCTTTGGTTACACATATTTTCATCGGGGTTCGATTCCAAACATGGGCACAATGTGTGAAATCCATTATATTGCTGGAATATTGCTAAAAGCGGCGTAAAACCACTCTCACTCTCTCATTTATTATCAAGCAGCATATTTATACCGTACTCATTTATTATCTTGCAACACAGTACTTGATAATTGACACTCGAAAAACACATATATATTTTATTTTCAAGTTTTGTTTCTATGAGTTTAATTAATCAATACTCACTAATGCTGAATGAAAACGTATCTGTTTATAAGAAGAATGCTCGTTTTATTCCCTATTTTAGTACTTGCGCAGTGTTGAAAAACATTAATATTTGTAATATTTGACAAGATCAACATGAACTTTTTGAAAGTAAATGGGAGAACGTGTTTCAAGACACATGCTGCTCAGTTTTTAGACAAGTAAACTACGTACACAATACAAATCATCAACGATTGCCCGTGAAAAGATAATACAAAGATAATCAAATCTTATTCATTTCTAAACCATAAACATATGCCGTTTAGTATGACACTCACTCACTCACTCACCCTGCCAGCCAGCCAGTGACACAATGAGGCCATGCTCTGATATCGACTCTGATATCTGAACCTAGAACACTATTACTTCACAACAACACCTCTAGCAATTTGTAAGAAACCCATCACAATCCTACAGCACACTTCGATTCTCCCTATTTCCACATTTTTCGTGGCATGAAGTCACAATGGAAGACTGCTTATAGACCATGTTGGCCCATTTATGGTGGTTGACAGTGCATACGAGGAGCTATCAAAAGGTTTTGAGCCTAAAATACTTAGGCAAAAATGAATAAGCTTGAGTACAGAGCAGTCATAAAGTTTTTGTCCTTGAGGGCCACCCAGCGAGGCACATTGAAGAGCGACAGCAGTACGGGACATTTATTGCCACAGAGAATGTTAGTTCACTGAATGTAAATTCAATGAAATGAAACCTCTGTATGCAATACATATTTCCATTACCATATTGACTCCCATAAACACGATGTGGATTTTAGAACATATATCACCGAGGTCCTAAGTATGGCGTGGCGTCTTTTAGAGGAAAAACAAAAATAAATAACTTTAAAGGAACTTCAAAGGAAAATGTATATGGCGGAGTTGTAGACCAAACGGACAGTAGCTTGGCTTTTTTTTCAGACCCTGTAATTGCTTTGGTATTTTGTTTTTAATATGAAGTAAACCTCCTCACTGAAAATATATACGCGTGATTGTTCAGTTATACAGTGTAGTATACTTGTGTATATCATTTCTAAATGCCATCCAAAGATCTATTATACTTTCATTCCAACTGTGATCTGGGTCTAGTTATCTTAGCTGCGTTTAGGAAGTGATCTCGCAATCTCCATGTTGTTAACTTCATGAAGAAAGTTTCATGCAAATCAGAATAATATGACGGTTTGGTTATCACGTGTGAGGGCATGTGTGTGCATGTTTTTGTGTGTCACTGATACTTTCGTTGCTATTTAAGTAAGATATTAAACTGTCTGTAAGCGCAGGATTCAGTACGACCGCTAAAAGCCACAAGCTTCGAGTCAAACTCTGGCCTATAATTGACACGTCAGAGATGATTACAAATATGCATACCGATAATGGCAAATGTCACGATCGTGCCTCGTCATACATCCTCGACTGGTTTGAAAGAGCTCATCTCCTCATCAAATGTGCAATGCCTACGCAACCGTAAATGGCTTTGCAAACAATATAGATACGTTAATGTATAGGGACAAAACATTCTATATTATATTCTCAACAAAATTTAGTATACACAATATATTTATTGCAGATATGTACAAAATATTCCATTAATGATTGTAGGTGGGAGACAAACACGGCCTCGTACACAGTCATGTCCAAGGTTTGTATACATACTTTCTTCATAGCAAGAATTAAGAGACACAGCAGTTAGTTACCCTCACTGGTAATATCACTGAGAAGATGTATCTTCAAGTAAAATTGTCTGTTCAATGGCTTGGTTCCCGAAATGTTTTCCCGAATGTTAAGTTAAGTCAGTATATATACACAAGTAGACATTATGAAGTTAATAATTCTGTTATTAAACGATTACTCGTATGAAGGAAATATGCGGATAATATATTAAAATTCCCTTTTCTTGTTATTTTACTTTGATGTGTTTGGCATTACTGAAAATATTTAACAGTTACGGTGGGAAAATGAAAACAAATCTATTTGCCAGACATTTGCATTGCATGGCCCAAAGGACATTTTTAATTGTAGCTAAACACGTTGAATTAATAAAAGTCATATGTTCCAGGTACTGGCATGTCTTCGAAAGAACGTATTGCTGATAGCAAACCTCACTTCAGTTACTCTGGGTGTTACAATAGGACTGCTGTGTCGTCCTCTCAACCCCTCTCCTGATGTGGTCAGCCTCATCTCCTTTCCCGGGGAGATATTTTTCAGAATGTTGAAGATGCTGATTCTGCCCCTGATGGTGACAAGCATTGTTACTGGTAATAGAATATTTCTTTTGTTTTTCACATCTGCGCCACCTCCACGTCGTCCACCTCGGCGGTGGGTTAGCCTAATGGTTAAAGCGGCCTCTCGTCATTCATGATGACCCCGGTTCGATTCCCAACATGGGTAAAATGTGTGAAGCCAATTTCTGATGTCTCTTGCCGTGATATTGCTGGAATACTGCTAAAGCGGAGATAAACCATACTCACTCACTCATTCACTCACTCTCCCACCTAAAGAGGCATTCTAATTCTCAAATGTTTTATATGTCTTGTCGTATCATGTATCAGTTTCTGGCAGTTTGTGTCACTGTAAAATAGAGTAACATTATTTCATTAAAAACGGGATGTGAGTTCCCAATATAACCGTTCTGGTAACCAGTGAATATAAATCACCAACGCCTGAGATTAACCAGCTGACTTCATTGGGAGAGGGACAAAATGGCGGTGCAAATGATATTATAAACTCATGAGCAAAAGAAAGTGAACACTTTCTATTTTGAATTTTTGGAAAAGGTGTCCAAGTTAGTAAAATCCTTTTAGGCCGAAAAGGCCAGGTGAGAAGACGACCACGGCCCCCAGCGAATCGACAAGAACTTGAAGACGCTCTCAGGAACGAGTGGAATAGGATTCCGAATGACGTCATTAGGCGGCTGACGACATCGGCGAGTCGGGCGTGTATTGCTCCTAGCGGTGGTCACACTCGTTATTCGTGTCTGCGTGACCAGAGACTTGACATGACGGAGGCATTCCATCATTGACTCTTGTTGTCTCTGTGAACTGTGCTATTCCTACCCCTCTGTTCATTACATGACACGCGCTCTTTATCTGTGAGGGGTTTATCATAGACAATGTGGGTGCATTGTCCCAAATGCTGGCTTTATAAAATGTACTATAACTTAAAAACATTGTATGTTTTGCTTTGATCTTATCGATCATTAATAAGGGTGTTCACTTTCTTTCGCCCACTAGTTTATATGGATCATCTGTTTGACTGGCGTTTTAGAAGCTGGTGAGTAAAAAGACTGACTGACTGAGTTTAGTTTTACGCCGCTTTTAGCAATATTCCAGCAATATCACGGCGGGGGACACCAGAAATGGGCTTCACACATTGTGCCCATGTGGGGAATCGAACCCGGGTCTTCGGCGTGACGAGCCAACGCTTTAACCACTAGGCTACCCCACCGCCCCGAGTAAAAAGAAAAGTAGGACGCATATATTATATTATACTGCTGATCATGGCGGTATGCATGAAAATGATTAACGACAAAAATGGATATTGGTAAATAATGCAGTAACAACTGTTCGTGAGGCGGAACAAAATATTGAAGTGATCGCTGGGATGCTCTGCTCTGTTTTATGAGTTCATTGTAGGCAAATAGGATGAGATATCCTTGGTCTCTGTTGATTGAGGGTTTGTGTCAGCGGATTTGATCTGCTTTTGCCAGTTGTATTTTTGTGCAGCTCTGTGTTTTTTCGATAATATTTCTACATTGTCCCACTTGATGTAGTCAGGATAGTTGATGATGTCTGACATTTATTGTGTGTCATAATTAATAATGATTAACTACTAAGAACAACGTACCGAAGGATGTTTTTGAATTGTCACATCCTTCCTTGCTTTCTGAATCCAATTCTGAATTAGCCACTATCATGAATATAGTGAGTCCATTCAGAGTTAAGGTGCAGGGACTTGAACTGACAAAAAACAATGGAACGTATATATCATTGGATGATCATATATACCGTTTCAACACAGCCACAAAATAGTGTTTTGAGGCTTCCATTTAGAAATGTTATAATCGCAATTCCCATTTGGTTATTTCTTATTCCTCACAATCGAAGACCTTTCAACCATTACTTCTGACAGGGCTAGCAAACCTTAATGGAAAATCTGCAGGCAAGATCGGCTTAATCACCATCGGCTACTACATCTGCACCACCTTGGTTGCACCATCGTCGGTATCATCCTCGCCATCTTGATCAGGCCAGGTCATGTGATCAACAATGACGTCATCACAGTCAAGTCTGTAGACGATACCCCATCGCTGTCTGCTAGAGATGTGTTCCTGGATTTAGTAAGGTTGGCATCATCATCATACTGCTATTGCTATTGTTGTTATATACTCAGCAGTAAAAAAAACGTCAGTACGAATTCAAAATTAGATAGGCACTGTAATCAAATTATTACAGAAATGGACATAATAAGCGTACAATATCCTGACACATCAATGAATAACTCAGCACAATTTCAAGACATTACGTGAACATTTGCAGTCCATTCAGACTCTTAACTTCAGTATCTAGTGTGACAACCACGAGCGGCAATAACAGCAGCACAGCGTCTATGCATGGAGTGCACCAATCGATTGATGAAGGCCATTGACACCTGGAACCACACTCTGAGAAAGGCCTGGCGCAATAAATCGGCTGTGTTCGGCTTTGGTATGGCAGCGTCCGCCCGGAGAGCGGAAGGTCGCGGGTTCGATCCCCGACCGCAGCATACCAAAAGACGTTAAAACATGGTACTTGTTGGTCCCTGCCTGGCGCTCGGCATTAATGGGTACAACAAGGACTGGTCGGCTCGGAGTCAGTATAATGTGTCTTAGTGGGGTATTCATGCTTCACTGCGGCATGGTATCTCAGTGAGTTAGCACTATAAAACCAGCTTCAGTCTGGGCTAGTACAAGCAGCCGCACATACACATACACACGCATGCACGTCGTCATATCAGCGAAATATCCTCAAGTACGACGTTAAACCCAATTTCACCTCACCTCACCTAATGTAACATTTGATAAAGTGGAACATAGTGATAACAATATATTTTTTTCTGTTCAAGGAATATCTTTCCTGATAATATAGTACAAGCAACATTTGCAATGAGTGGCACCGTGTATGTGAAGCTGGACACCCAAACTGCCATCCAAAATGAACATATCAATGGAAGAAACTCAAGCAATAATGACACAGATACCACAGAAGATGAAGCATGGACACCGACTTCCGTCTACAAGCCAGGGATGAACGCGTTAGGTATGATATTACTAAGTTGGTCATTTTCAGCTGCTGTGGTCCAGTTGTGTAGTTTAAATGCAGTAGTGGTTGAATACCACTTTCCCCTTGTTTATCAGGTTTTACAACATTGAGAAATAGTCACATCAAACAAAAGTATGTCCACCCAGATAGAAATGAAATTGCAACGTTGCTAAGCAAACCAGAGTACAGTGCAGAATCTATCCATGTCTATGTATTGTGTAATGTTATTCAGAACAAAATATTACACTGAAGTAAGTGTATGACTTTAATATCAAAATGTACTATATGCCTGTGGAATAAGGAAAAATAATTGAATGAAACATGTTCAACTTGCAATTGTTTCCTTACTGAAAAAATGGAGGAGGGTCCTATACTTCATATGATTCTCGTGATTCGTTTACAACTTTGCCTACAGGTATATTAAGCTACTTCGTCATTTTTGGAGTTATCCTTGGCCGACTTGGAGACAAGGGAAAGGTCGTCTTGCAGTTCTTCGTAACTCTAAACGATATAACCATTCAAATGGTATGGCTTGTGATGTGGTGAGTGCCCTAATAATGGTCCACAGTCGGGTATGAAAGACACGCAAGTGAATTTGTCTACAACACCTTGAAGTGTTTGGCAGCAAAACTATTGTAACTTCAAACAAATTGCTGTCATTGTTATTTATCTTCCTGATCATATCCCATGTACGCGGTAGCCTCCCCTCCCCCCTCTCTCTCTCTCACACACACACACACACACACTCACTCTCTCTCTCTCACACACACACACACACACAAACACATACCATATTCTTCTATTGTTTTAAAATTGAACAATCATTCTAAAAAAAGCTAACAATAACTTTTAGTTTTTAATTTTATCAGAACATACTTTATTCATTGAAGAAAAAGATTGGGCGCAAGTTATATCCAGTTTAATGACGCCCTCTCCAAATATTTACCACGATTATAATTACATGAGAAACAGAGAACATATACATGAGAGATCTTGAGAATATAACAGAACAGAATTAACAGAGGAATCGTTTGCTTTGATTGATGTTATGATGGACATGTTTGAAGGTATTCATATCTTCTTCAGTTGAGAGGTCTGCATTGGCATAGAAAATAAGACATATATCTAGTAATTATTTGTTTTGTAAAACATCATCTATGTTAGCTAACAAAGTTTCTCTATGTAATCTATAGCGGGGAAAATCCAAGATATAATGATATACATTTTCACAAAGGCATCAACAAGAACATGATGGATCGGTTATAATGTTGATTCTATACAAATCATAGTTGAGCGTACCTACATTGTATCTTAACCTTGTGTGTAAAATATTTAGCTTACGTATACCAGATGAAAAGTATGATGGGGCACTATTACGCATTGTTGTAATATTTCTTTTAAATAATGAAATGGAGTCACAGTTTCTTACAGTTAATGGGAGATTGTTCCAGGCGTTTATAGTCGACGGAATAAATGAAGAGGCTGAATATTTTAGTTTTGTATTGGGCACAGTATAACTTTCAGCATTACGTAAGTTATAATGAGTTCTTTTTCCTACAACACTAGTTGGTAACAATTCATTTTAAAAAGACGGGGCGATATCATGTTTAATCTTATAAAACAAGCTTCATTTACGCTTCTTTCTTCTCTCTGATAACAAATCCCGTCCAGTCTCGTAATAAAGAACTCCTCTCGGCTTGTATTTGGTGAGGCCAGTTACTTTACGAGCTGCCTCAAGCTGTAGTCTTTCCAACTTGTTCGAATCTTCAATCAGACACCCTTCCCATACCTCACATGCATATTCAAAATGTGGCCTTACAAACACTGTCTAAATTCTTGATAACGTTTTCCTATTCAATATATATTTAAATTTTCTAAAGGCATCGATCACTCTAGAGGTTTTTTCCACAATATTTCCGATAAGACCAACTGCCATTTGAAGAAAAAGTTAATCCCAAATGTTTGTGAAAATAAACAATAGCTATACAAACTCCATCAAAATATTGTTTAATAGGTTGGCTACTATCTTGTAAAGAAAATATCACAGCTTCAGTTTTGTCAGGATTATATTTATTCAGCCATTCCTTTGCCCAACTACTCAATAAGTTACAACTGCTGCAACTCAAGCCCTTGTTCGAGCTCTTGTTACATCTAGGCTTGATTACTGTAACAGCATCCTTTCAGGCCTCAGTTCTAAACTCCTTGATAAGCTTCAGAAGATCCAAAATACTTCCGCCCGCATCATCAGCAAGACTTCTAAACGTTCCCATATAACACCAGTGTTGAAAGAACTGCATTGGCTACCAGTTAGGGCCAGAATTGACTTTAAGATCCTCTGTCTGACATACAAGTGCCTCCATGGTTTGGCTCCCTCCTACTTGTCTGAACTCCTACATCCGTATGTCCCCGCACGCAACTTGCGCTCAAACACACAAAACCGACTGGTCATCCCATCCTACAAACTGAAATCCTTCGGACACCGATCATTCTCTTACTCCGCGCCTGTGCTTTGGAACTCTCTCCCATGTGCCCTTAAAAGCTCTGCCACAATTGACATTTTTTAAGTCCAGACTTAAAACCCACCTTTTTCTCAGTATATTATGTATAACTTCATCTGTTAATACTCCAGTGTAAATATTCTGTAGCGCTTTGAGCATGCCTTAGGGTGTGGAAGGGGCGCATTATAAATATGCATTTATTATTATTATTATAAGGTCAAATTATCATTCATATTTTTTCCATTAAGTATTCATCTTTTGAAATAGCCCCAAGCGCCGTGTCATCAGCAAACCGTCTGGTTAAACAATAGAGTATATCGGCTATTTCATTGACGTAAACAATGAACAAAACAGGACCGAGTACTGAACCTTGTGGAACTCCAGCTTTTAACATTCTCGGCGTGGATATAGCTCCATTAACAAATAGTGATATATTACGATTGCTTACATAACTTTTAAACCAATTGAGTAACTTTCCTTTAACACCATACATTTCTAATTTTAACATAAGCCCTTTGTGCCACACTCTATCAAACCCTTTAGATCGCAAAATACCATGCAGTGGTTTTCCTTGTTGTCAAGGGATATACAAATTTTATTATAAATTTCAATTAGTTGATGAGCAGTTGAATGGCCAGTTTGGAATCCACATTGATACTTATTTAATAACTTATTGTCTAAAAAATAGTTATAAACATGTCAAAAAAGTGGTCTCTCAAACAACTTTGCACCACAACTAATAAGCGATAACAACAACTGAGGGACATATTGAATAATAAACACAGTACAGGACTAATAGAGTTGACCGTTTTCTTAAGCAATTGATGACTGATTCTGTCGGGTCAAGCAGCTTTCTTTATAGGCAAGCATTTAATATCAGATATTTCATTACTGATAAGAGTTATATTTTCCAAAAACGCGTCAGTGCGTTTGTCAAACTGAGGCAGGTCTAAATTCTCATCTTCTTCTAAATTGCATATAGATTCAAAATATTCATTCAACATATTAGCCTTTGCCAAGTCAGAGAACGCTGACGGACCCTCTTCATTGCCATTTCTCTTTAGAGCGGGAATGTAGAAAGCGGAATAGGACTTTTTAACTATGTTTCTTAAGAGTTTCCAATATGAAGATTTATTTTCAGCATAAAGCTCAAAAGTGAATTCATCGTCAATTATTCTGAAAAAAGGTTTTGATTCTAACCAAACATACACACATAACTAACTATACGTTGGTAGTGAAACCAACAAGCTCAATTCATCCGAGTTCCTGCTTTAACTGCAATTTGAGTAGAGCGCATATGTCAACGTCATTTCTATCATATATTTTGCAGGTATTCACCAGTGGGGATAATGTTTCTGATAATAGGGAAGGTGTTATCCGTGGAGGATCTGACAAGCACGACCCAACAGCTTGCCATCTATTTAACCACCATCATTGCTGGCACCAGTCTCCATGTTCTGATACTCTTACCTCTGTTGTATTTTGCTTTAACTAAGAAGAACCCGTTCAGAATCATCAGAGGAGTAACACAGGCGATCGTCACGGCTCTTGCAATTGCTTCCAGGTAAATAACCAAGGCTATGCTAATGTAGTCTGTCTCGTAGTCCCTCGTCATTTTCCCTACGAACCAATCCTATCATATTAATCCAAAAGCTCAAATGAAGCAAGTTCAGATATTTTCTCTCCCTTCTCACTAGGCCTTCTTTCAAATTTAAGTATTTGAATAATTGTTGTTCGTTTCTATCATAATTATGTAGGTTTAGAAGGCTGAGTCTTAGTCCATATGACAAGCCATAACATTTATTTTAACTGCATTAACATGAACTTTGATTTTTGTGTTTACAAACTGATAATTATAACATATATTTCCTGAAGACTTTTCACCAAATACTGACCTCTGACCATATCTGTCTTTTGGTATATCCCATGGTCCTTATCTTGTTTCACTCGTGAAGATTCTGGTTAGAATTTATCTTCAACAACCCATAATGACTATCGTAATGTGCGACGCACCGGATCAGGTGGTCAAGCTCGCTGACCTGGTTGATACATGTCATCGTAGATCGATGCTCACGATGTCAATCACTGGACTGTCTGGTCCAAACTCAATTATGTGCGGACCGCTGTCATATCACTGGAACAAGCTCTCTGTTCCTGGTTGATACATGTCATCGTAGATCGATGCTCATTATGTCAATCACTGGACTGTCTGGTCCAGACTCAATTATGTGCTGACGGCTGTCACTGGAACAAGCTCGCTGACCTGGTTGATACATGTCGTCGTAGATCGACTCACGCTGGTCCAGACTCAATTATGTACTGACCGCTGTCATAAAACTGGAACATTGCAATAGTGCGGCGTTAAACAACAAACCAGTAAACTTTATTTTGTTTCACACTTAGCTCTGCCACACTACCAGTAACTATCCGATGCTGCGAAGAGAACCTGAAGATGAACAATGCCATCACTCGCTTCGTACTACCTCTTGGGGCAACGATCAACATGGATGGTACGGCAATCTTTTATGTGGTATCAGCAATCTACGTCGCCCAGATGCATGCGATATCCCTGCATTTCTTTGAGATGATTCTTCTAAGGTAAAACAGCAACTCAGCGAAACATACAAATATCTATGGCTTGAAAAGGAATTGTTATATTAGCTTCATATATATATAGTATTTGTTGTTTGACCATGTACATGGCATATATTCATTTTGTGAATTGCGTAGTGTAAACACAGCATAATCTTTCCAATTACGCTCCAGAAATAATTTGCCGATGCATGTGCAAACTGTAAAGGATTATCTATTGTTAAGACCCTTGAAGATCCGGGAAATGATCTTTAGTAACCCATAAGAGGCGACTTACGGGATCGGGTGTTCAGGCACGCTGACAAATGACATCCTATCCCAACTGCGTAGATCGATGCTCATGCTGTTGATCACTTGATTGTCTGGTCCAGATTCGATTATTTACAGACCGCCGCCATATAGCTGGAATATTGTTGAGTGCAGCCCACAACTAAACTCACTCACTCACCATTTACTGATTTTGGAGTTGAAATGGAATATGATAACAGTTTTATGTACAACTACAGAGTTGTTCCCCTTGGTTCAAATGATTCAAAATGAATGTTCAAAGCACCTTCAAGATTCATCAGTCTGCATCAATCGGCGTTTTGCTCTTGCTGTACATTTGGAGGTCTTTGTTCTGAAAATCCTGTAAATATTTCGAAACAGAATTTGCAAATAGTGATCATTTTGTGTGTGATGTTTGCTCTAAATACACTTGACACTTTTCATCTGATTTCAAATTATATTTGGTGGATCTATACTGATAATTTTCAACTCTATTTCAAATATCATTTTACATCCGTAAAATAATAATAATGTACATTTAGATGTTTAGTAATACATCATCATAGTCACAATTCTTGTTATTTCTCGAGGATTCCGGATTAACCATCAACCTACATACTATGTCCTCTAGGTGGTTAATTGGATTCACTGTTTCATCCTATATCGATGTTTTGGCTCGTTACTCTTTCACTAGTCTGCCTGTTACACATTATTTACAGGAGGTCTACAGCTAGAATATAAGTGTGTGTCACTGATAAAAGATGGGGTTGCCACTATGTAGGTTTTGAAATATATGGTTTCTTTGTTGTAATTTTTTTAACATTCATATTTGGTGAAATGCTCAAGATATGTAAAATACCATTCACTAGCTCAACAAAACTGGGTATAACGGCGATTGTTTCAGTCTGTGTACAGTGTTGACAAGTGTGGGTGCTGCAGGAATTCCAAACGCTGCTATTGTGACATTGATGGTCATCCTGTCTTCTGTCGGTCTGCCAATTGAGAGCATCTCTATCCTGTTTGCTGTGGATTGGTTCTTGTACGTATCATACAGCCCAGGACCTTTCCTGGTGTATACGTTCTAAATGATTGGTTTATGGAACTAATGACTCAAAACGATTTTAAATGGATGTAAACAGTCCTTCCTATTTTTCCTTGAGCTTTTGAGAACAACATTGGTTAATGAAAATTCCACAACGGCTGCCACGTGACGTGATCATTTGATCTTTTCCATACATTTGACCTCATGCATCTTTCGTGTATAGTTTTGAAACTAAACTGATGTAAAACGATGGAAAGGTTTCTTTTGGTCGTCACTTAAATTAGGGTTGTTTTGAGTCATTCAAGCAGTGAGTGAGTGAGTGAGTTAAGATTAAAGTCACATCGGCAATATTTCAGCCATATCGTGACTAAAACTAGTTCTAAATGCATAATAGATACATATAATATATAAAACCCTGTCAATGAAGGACAGTAAAACCACTAGATTATCACAGATTGAGTCATTCAAGCAGTGACTGAAACAGACAAATGGAGTGTAGGCATCCATATGAAAGAAGGTAACAAGATGTTCGGTAATTATATAACGGAAGGAAATACTCACAAGGTGATGATTTTCTCAGAAATGGCCAAAAGAGGATGGATAACGAAGTACAAAATACCAATAAAAACCTTGCTGTGTTAAGAATAATACCTAAATGTCAGGTTTCTTCCGAGAAAAGACTCTCCTGAAGAGGCGTTTCCCAAAGTAAACAATATCATCTGCACGAGAGTCTCTAGAGTTCATAATATCTTAAAATAATGTTAAAAATACTTCAGATTGAAGAATCGTCATGAACTCTCACGCATTCTTCAAAAACACATTTTCAATAAAAAAACAGCATCTACCACTAAAATGTACCTAATTTCAAGCATCATATACTCTACAGGGGCCGGGTACGCACAGTCGTAAACATCGTTGGGGATTGCTTGACAGCCGCCATGTTGGATCACTTCTTTCCTCAAGCCGACGTTGACGTTGAAGTTGAGATGGGGCCAGAAATGTCCCTTTGTACCTCTACAGATGAACATAACACGGCAGAACTAGTATAATATGTCTTCTCTGTTTAGCAGGTATATTAGGTCTTATTCCGTAATGATTGTATCTAACCATATGTATAAGATCCAGTATAGAGTTGTGGCAACGGAAGGAAGAAATACGGGTCTTCTCATGTTGTAATATGTTGTTTATTCATGAATTAGGCCATCCAGCCCAAATTACAGTTGTACATGTTGATATATTTGTTTATTTAGAGAATAACCAACTCGGTACGAGTGATTACGGTAAATATGCCCTCGTTAAAATAATGTTCAGTGCCTCGCCTTATAATGTTCACAGTGCCGAGTCTTGGCGAGGCACTGAACATTATTTTAACGAGGGCATATTTACCGTAATCACTCGTACCGAGTTGGTAATTCTATTTATTACCCATAATGTAATTTAAAAAGAAGTACCACGAAATAAAAACCACCCGGAAAGAGGACTTGTGACCTCAAACAGCTGATTCGTATTCATGCGCATATTAAACCTAACTCCTCTCTCGGTAATAACTACGCTATGGAAAATAGTACCTCGTAAAATCGCTTTAAAATACAACAAAAATAGTTTTTATGGAAAAATTTATTAACATTTGTTAATATGATAAAAACAATCTTTTAAATGCCATATAATATAACTTAATAACAGCTTAAACGCTATTTGATCAAGACAGTGCGCCGGGACATCGTTCATTCACGACTGACGTGTTTCAGTTGACAATAAAATTCAAGCTTGTGATTATTGTTGATGTAAGATTGCCAATTCTGTAACTGTATGTTTTCAAGTCGTTGGTTAAAAATATGGTTAAAAACGTCTGTTCACGCCCTACTCCTTGTGCAATGGGACAAGCATGACCAAATCAAAACGAAAATAGTAAATTCCTGATGTTACCAGCCCAGGTCTTCCTGTCAGCGTTATTAAGGGAGATAAGCATTTCATAGCACTGTTTCGGGTGTCTGTCGTCTGGCATATGCAGTAATTTCAACCAAAGCTTGATACATATTTTCATATAATATACTGCTAAAGGATATCGTCCAAGTTCACCTAAACAGCTGCGTTACATGTTTTACTTCCAACTCCCAAAGTCTGTTTGCAGAATTGATGATGAATCCTCTCTATACGCTCTTCATACTTGAAATACCAAATCTCTGATCTATATGTTATTATTGGTGCGATGGTCCTGTCAAATAAGAATAATGATCTGGTAATGTCATTCTTGAATTTTCGTATGAACCTTATCAATCCGAAAGTTACTTTTCTGGCTTGCTGTGAAAGATGTGAATAAGTTTAACTCCATGTTAGTTTTCTTGTAATGAACACTCCTGCATACTTATATTTGGGGAGTATTTGTAATTGAAACCCATTGTAATGTCATGTCTCAGTCATCTTGACAATTCCTCCTCTTCTTAATATACTATTCAAAAAAGAAACGCATAACTCAGAAATCTGTTGCGAAAATGTTGTATTTTCAAACATGTCTAAATCGCCCACAAATAGACTTTAGTACATGAATTTTTACATCAGTTTAGAATGTATATACAACCAAGTGGATAATTTTAGATAACGGAGACGTTGAGCGCGATGGTGACGACGTAGCACGGTCCCGACGTCGGGTCTCCTGGCTCTCAGTCCAATCTCTCTCAACCTGTTCCGTACAGTTTGACCGAATATCCTCCGAAGTCCAGGCATCCTGGCTGCTGTGCCCTCACCCGTGGCAGTACGATAACGCAAATGTAGTACCCGGATGTACGGACCTTGGGCTGCAGTGACTCGAGGTCTGCCTGTACGGGGACGGTCATTTGTTATACCTGTTTGGTTAAAACGAGCTGCAAGCCGAGATATCGTGCTCAGACTAACATTCAGACGCCTGGCAACAGAAGATTGGTAATCTCCAGCGTGCATTCTTTAAATGGTGATGTTTCGTGTCGCTGGGTCAAGACGTGGCGTTGTGATTTGACTTTGAAACTCCTTCAAAACGAATGACGATTTCCGAAAGTAATCTGGATTTTTATAACCAGACAGTGCATGCTCTTTGCTGCACAATTTCAACTGGAAGGTGATTTCTGTGGCGTCGTGGCGATGCCTTTTAAATCCTTGTAAGAAATCTCATCAAAATCAACATTTTCAGGTAAAGTGGACTGTTGCAAACAAATTTGGTTTATGTGGCAAAAGACAATTAGCGCACTACTTTGCGCAGGCTCGAGTTACACACAGCAGGATACTCACATTACTGCACGTGCGGAGTAACATCTTTCTTTTGTTTTAAAGTGCACCATTTGGCATCACACGAACGTCCCCGTACACGCGGACGAGCTTGCAGAGCGGTTTCACCATCTCTGACAGTTCTTACAAGCGCGAGATCGTCACGTCCGCGGGGGCGATCGCGAAGTCCAGCGAGGTCACGGGCCACAGAGACAATGGCGTCCCTTCGTCGGGGAATTCATTGATGCATCCCGAGGCCTGGACATCGCAGTTTATGAGGCGTATGCTGAATGAAATCAACATTCAGATTCAGGAAGGAGGTTATGTTAATCTTGCCTTATTGTTAAACGACCCTCACCAAGATAACAACGACTTTCGGACAGTAGCAGACGTGGATGGTAATGAAATCCGTATCAAGGGCCCACAGTCAACCAAACTGCTAAAAGCACTGACTATAAATGAATTTCATGTTGCCTTTGGACGATACATGTCTGTACTTTTTTGCGAGACAGACCCGGACAGACGAGCTGATCTACAGGCATATCAAGCAAGCATTGCGGAAATGGCGTCCACTTATGGCGGCACAGTTTTCTATGACTACCACCAGGCGTTCGCGTCCAGAGCGGCTACCCTGTGGTGGGTGTATGGTACCAAAGTGGATTGGTCTATCACTGATATACCACTCCACGTTTCCATCACTGCGGGTAGGCGGGCATCAGTATGCACCATCTGCTCTAGTACCCTGCATAGTGCCGACAGCTGTCCACGTCGCCACACTGGGGCCGACAGACGAGGACGAGTTTTTACAGGGATGTGCGGGGTCGCCCTGTGGTACACCATGGCGGACAGGACGTCTGCAACAATTTCAATGGAGACAATGGCTGTTCCCGTGCCTGTTTGCACACGTGTGCTTGGTGTGTCGTGGTCGTCATGCTCAGGCTGATTGCAAGATGAAGCGTCCCAACAAAGAAAAATGACTCCCTCTTGAGAGTGGTAGCAGCAGATATACTACAGTTACCTCGCCTGTAAACATTTTAGTTTTATCCCAGTTACTGAAAAAAACACCCAGATCGGGACTTTGTTGACACACTTGTGGACGGTTTCACTTTTGGCTTTATGACAGGCATTAACAATATTCCTTCTCAAACCGTGGTTTGTAGCAACAATAAGACCGCTACAGAAGATCCAGAGAGTGTCACTCTTTTGCTTGAAACAGAGTGCGCCAAACATTACGTAACATCACATCGCCGTTTCCAACCTTTCGAATCAGCCCTCGAGGCGTAGCGAAGAGTAAATACTCACAGAAGAAAAGGCTCATTGTCGATCTGGTTGCTCCACACAATGATTAAGCTACTAGTATAAATAGTTAAATTGACAAAGAATCTTTCTCTATGTCATACGTTACACTGGATCATGCCATTCACTGTATACAGCTATTAGGGAGTGCAAATTCGACATAGAGGACGCGTTCAAGCAGGTGCCCATACATCCATCTCTGTGGCATCTATATGGTGTGCAGTGGGAAAACAAGATGTATTTTTTCACTCGGTAAGTCTTCGGATGTCGATCTAGCCCAAAAAAGTCGACTATCTGTCCACAGCAATCTGCTGAAATGCAGGGAACGTATTTGGTGTACAGCACATCCTGCACTTACTGGACGACTTCCTGGTGGCCAAACTGTGATTGTAGCAAAACAATGACTACTATGTTGAAAGTGTTCGACATGTTAGGGGTGCCGCTGTCCCAGAAGAAAACTTTGGGCCCCACCCATTGTTTAGACTATCTTGGCATCATCTTGGACTCGTCTCAGATGCAAGCGCGCCTTCCCCAAAACAAAGTGGACCGTATTTGTAAAGAAATCAGGTATTTTCTGAAGCGCAAGTCATCTACGAAAAGGCAATTATTACCGTTACTTGGGCACATGCAGTTTGCTTACTCCCAGGACGATCCTTTGTGTCTCACTTGATACTGCTCTCAACTTCAGTCAAGCAGCTCTTCCATTTTATGCACATGAATCAGGACACTGGGTCTGACCTATCTATGTGGTTGTTGTTTCTTTCCCAATAGAATGGGGTGTCTCTCTTTTTCAACCGGGAGATATCGTTGGCAGCAGATATGGACCTGTTCACAGACGCGTCAAGCACCAAGGGGTTTGGAGGTTACTACCAGGGTCAGTGGTTTAGCTCCTCTTGGCCACCAGACCTGCCCAACTCCAATCGTTCTTAGCTTTACTGGAGCTCTATCCCAGTGTGGTGTGTGTGATTGTGTGGGGTCATATGTGGCATAGAAAACGTGTTATGTTCAGCTGTGATAATCATTCGGAACGGAAGAGCAAATTGTCACTGCAAGTTACTTAATCAGCTCATGAGACGCCTAACCCTTTGTGCTATGGAAAAAAGTGTGTGATCTTAGCAAAACATGTACCAGGTAGAGGGAACTTGACGCCTTGTTTCGTTTCCAGTTCCAGCATGCACCAAAGTCAGCCAGGCTCCCTACCAAGATTCCAGCATTCAAGGAGGTCTTCCAGGTCTACAATCCCAAATAAACACTCTGTGGCCAGAAGCCATATCTCAATCCACATATCAAGTCTACCGATCCGGATGGCAAGCGTTAAAACGTTTTTTGGCTGTGTATAATTTGTGCTGGGAGCCATGGCGGTATACTATATTAACAGAGACAGTGCTGGTAGACTTTGTAACGTATTGCCATTCAGTTCGGTGTATACTTTAATCAAGACGTACTTAGCAGGGATACGTTTCTTCTATATTAGAGCAGGTAGGGCCAATCCTTTGTTGTCAGCAGAGGGGGTCCCACTTCCCAGACTAGAGTACATTCTAAAGGGAATCAAAAGACAGCAAGCCCACCCCGCCAGACGACGACTGCCCATCACATTTGACATTCTGGATCACATGTGCAAGTCCCTACATCAAGGATGTTTTACCACTGTTGTTGATGGCCTGATGTTAGCGGTTGTTTGTTTGTCCTTTTTGAGGTTTCTTCGCTGCGGGGAATTTATAGTGAGAGGCAGTTTTGACTGTGACAGTAATTTGTGTAGGAATGATGTTTTGTTTGAGGAGGACAATTCCCTTATGGATCTCACCCTCCGCTCCTCCAAGCAGGGATACTCTACAACAGGGATAGGTCACTCGCTTGCTTTCTTTACCATTTGTACTAATTAACGTGTGCCTCGTCATGCTCCAACGCACACAGGGACTTGGTTCGTTTCCAGCGCAACTTCGGCTGCGTTTAACAGTACTTCAGCGAGTGTATTGTATCAGTCGGAATTTTACAATGAATGAATGAATGAATTAAGAGCAAGAATTATGTGAATGAATGAAAGAAATAAAGAAAAAGAACAAAAGAAAGAAATACATATGTGAATGAATAAAAGAATAAATGATACACCACGGCCATCCCTCCCCATACATGGTAAAGAACGCAAAACTATCGGTAGAACACACGTGTTAACATCAGCTGTCCTTTTTAAAAAAAGTCTACTTTGAGACATTTTTTTACTAATTCAGATATCTTATTTCATGTGTGGAATGGCATGGGCATTGACAGAATGTTAACTGACACTGTCACAGACCCCTCAAAAACAGAAAGTTTAGAACTATCACAAAGCGTTGTAAACACCATTCCAGTTTTGTCACATACTAAGATCAACAAGAAAGAAAGAAGTTTTAGAACTATAACACTCAAGCATCACAAGCATCAATGGCGTATCAGAACAGATCTGCGATATGTCATATTTTTCACACACCTCAAATACACCCTAACATTTTTTTTAAATTATAAAACTATCACTATTACTTGCAAACACCTTTCACCTGATGGTATATTCCCCTCATAAAAATTGAAGGTGTATTTGAATTTGTATAGGAATGATGTTTTGTTAGCGGAGGACAATTCCTTTATGGAGCTCACCCTCCGCTCCTCCAAGACAGACCCATATCGGAGAGGAGTCAAGATAGTTGTCATTTTTTAAAATCAACGATTCCAACCTGTACGAGCTATGTTGCAATATCTAACGCTTCGTCGACGACCATCTCATTCAAACGTTGGGTCGATGGTCATCCATGGCGTACACACGATATATTCATACCTCTTTGGCTACACTAAAAGCTGCTCAACTCTCTGTGTGTCATCATTAACCTATTTTGGGGCGGCACTCGGCTCTGCTACCCAAAACATTTTGCCTGGCCTCTCCCTCAAAATCTTGTAGCAAGCCTCCTTTTTTGGGTAAGCCAAATCATATTAGCTTGCCACCAAAAAAACGTGTTTTTGTACTTACGTGGTATATGTTATATATATGTTTTCATGCGTACAAATGCTGTACCGTTTATGTACTTATGGTGTATATTTATATATAGGTTTTCATGTGTACCAAAATGCTGTTACTTGTATATAAGTATACCTGTCATGTTTTTACTATGCTCCATCTGGCAATGCAACAGTAGGGGTAACACTTACCTGGTCTACTCTACTGGCTGCACGCAATAGAGGGCTTCACCCCTAAGTACCTACCATACTGTCAATGGATGGGCCAGTAATGGGCAGCCCAGTTCTACTTGACTTACTGTGCTCACTCCAGCATTACTAGTGTTATTATTATCAGTAGTGCAGTTTTAAATCTTCAGTCTTTTAACAATAAGTAATGGGGGTATCGCCCCTGACTTACTTATTCTCGTATAAGTGGAGGGGCCAGTAATGGGCGGTCAAGATCGGCCTGGCTTACTGCGCTCACTCCAGTTTTAGTATGTTTTTTAGCATGTATCAGTGCTAGTGTCTAGTAGCTGTAGTAGTTGTCCTAATATAATGAGTAATGCCTAACTCCTCTTAGTTGTTTTTGCGGACATAAACTTGTGCAATTGTGTAAAATCATGTTATCAACACTTTTGTTACATATTTTGACTATTGTTTGAACACAATAGGTAATTAATAGATTTTTTAAAATACAAAACGCATATGCGTTTCTTTTTGGGGATAGTATAACATTTTTGTCTTATCTTTATTTACTATCATTCCGAACTTGCTGCAGAATTCACTAAGAAGGTCAATCTGTTGTTGTAACCTGTACACAGCGTCAACTGCATTAACAATGTCATCTGCGAATAGTAATGTTGTTAAGTTCTTCAAAATGTTACTGACAAATATCCCTCTACATTCTGACTGACTGACTGTTCCAACAGATCAAGTGAAATTTTCACTCAATCCTCTCTAAGTGTAAAGGGATGATCTACACTTTGAGCACATTGAGTTGAGAGTGTTAAATGTCTGTATAGTTATTCCATTCTTCTTAAGAACATATATAAAAAGAAAATGCGTCACTGAGTCGAAGGCCATGAATCTATGAACACTGCATACATCCTGGGTTTTTTCAGAAAAGATACTTCTGTGCAATGGATTGTAAGATGAAAATGTTGTCTGTACTTGAATATCCTCTTCTGTAACTTGCTTGTTCCTCCTGAAGTGTGCTGTTTAATTTCGCCCAATTTGTAATCCTCTGATTTAGTATCTTTGTAAATATTTTCCTGAAACATTTAGTAAACAAATTCGTCTATAGTTGTTGGGATTTCCAGGGTCACCATCTTTGTGTAGGGGATGTGTTATTCCATCACTTCCAGAGTCCAAAACCTTATTGCATATAGCTAATAAATAAGGCATGACAGTACCATCTGGTCCATGTGCCTTTTGATTTTTGAACTCGTGAAGCGCTTTTAAAATCCATGACTCAGCTATTGCACTGTCCAGTTCATCAACATATTCTTCATTATTCTCCAAAATTTCAAGATCTTTTTCAACATACCCTGCAAAGTCTTCGTCGATATATTGCTGACTGTTAACAAGTACACTCTGAAAATGTTTGATCCACTCACCTATTGTAATATTTTCTTCCACATATCTTTGACAGAGTTAACTTTATCACATACATCATTCATTTTGTTTTCTTCATGTCGTTTTCTTTTCACACGGCATGCATTTTTAAACCTGCTTTTGGCCTTGCGATAAGCTTGATGACCTTTACTATTATCAGTTGTTCTGTAAATGTCAAGAAGAGTGTACATCTCAGGTTTAATGTTTCACATTCAGTGTTCCACCAACATATACTGAGTCAAAAAAGAAACTTCACATTCTTTCTTCAGGGCACTATAAAAGAACAAGAGATGGTAAGATGGTTAAATTGTTATGATTTCATTGCTGAGTTCTGTGTGATGTACTCGATACACTGACAGTGCCATAATCAGTTCCATTAGGCTACACCGCCGTTCCAAAACATGGGTATACAGAATGTCAAGTCACAATATGGACGTCGAGAATGGAGATTGGCAGCCCGCAACCGATTTTGAATGGTCTGTGAGGACAGTCGACCTCTAAACATCTCAGCCCTGGTTCGTGTAGCCGGCAGAAATCTGTCACGTAGGTGACGTAGGACGATTTGACGGTCTTCTGCTCGTGACGTCACACGTGGACGACCCGACCTTGGGCGATCAGAAGTGGTACCAGTTTGTTGTAGACGACCTCGCAAGTCGTACGGAGTACGACGGCTGCATCCCATTGCTCTTGCGACGTCAATAACTGATCTTCCCGCTTGCAACATACCAATGGCACATTCACGTTGCACATTTGACAATCGTGGCATTTCAAGTACCATTAGAACTGTGGTTTAAAAGTGTTTTTTCAATTCTTGAGGCCAATGCAAACACGTGCATATGAAGAAAACTTGATCACGTGATCGACTGCACGTGCAAAACCTAGAGTCGAAAGATAGGGATCCCATTTCGGATACATAGATGTATCATCAGAGAAAACTTATTCATTATTTTTCAAATTACATTTTGTGAAGTTTCTTTTTTGACTCTGTATAGTTGCATTGATATACACGTGAATCCTTTCTTCTAAAGCACCCGCCACAATGTCACATTCATATTCATCTTCACAAGGGAGACAATACATACATACATACATACATACATACATACATACATACATACATACATACATACATACATACATACATACATACATACATACATACATACATACATACATACATACATACATACATACATACATACATACATACATACATACATACTAACATTTGTATAGCGCCGATATGCAGCTCAGCTCAGCTACATACATACATACATACATACATACATACATACATACATACATACATACATACATACATACATACATACATACTAACATTTGTATAGCGCCGATATGCAGCTCAGCTCAGCTACATGCATGCATGCATACATACATACATACATACATACATACATACATACATACATACATACATACATACATACATACATACATACATACATACATACATACATACATACATACATACATACATACATACATACATACATACATACATACATACATTTGTATAGCGCCGATATGCAGCTCAGCTCAGCTGCTCAAAGGCGCTTTGTTTTTCCCTCGTTCATCCGATGTCAATCTCAACGGCACTTCGTATTGTCAATTTCAACTCCCTGGGAAGCATACAACTCTTGCAGCCACTAGGCGCACCGAGTTAATGGGGCATTCCATCCTTACGAGGTACCCATTCACAGCTGGGTGGACTGGGACACATAGTCACAGTACTTTGTCCAAGTTTACTGCACGTTGCTGTACCCGCAACTGGGTGGTTTTTCACGTATTCATGTGGCCACCATCTGGTCATATACCAACGGATTCGTGGGTTCTTTTAAGTGCACAGGGGTGTGTACTGTACACTAGAGGTTGTGACAACACTGAAAGAGTCTGCACACAAAGTTGACTCCATGGTTTTTACACCCGGTCACAGGTGGGCTCGATCCCGTCACCTCAAGCTCGCTGGATCACTAGCCTGGCGCTTTAGCCAGTTTGCCCACCGCGCCCCCATAATCTGATAAATCATCAATTATAGATTCCATTTCTTCATTACTAAGAACAGTTCAATGTCTCCATGCTGAGCCACAATATTGCTTAACATATTTTCCAGGTCAATAATAGCATTACTTTCTTCTCTGTCCAAACAGATCTCTTAGTGAATATATGGCAAAGGCACACCAACAAAGGTTTCCCCAAAACTATAAAACTAATAATAAACATACACAATTGTTTGCATCAAACATACTTTTTTAAAGGCCTTTTTAAGACATATCCCTCCAGGATGACACATGATGATGTACTATGGCCAACTTGTTGCATTGACTGTCTGTCGACTTCAACCAACTTTGATTTAGACTTTCAGCGAGCCGATTCACAATGTTTACATGACACTTCTTCTCATGTTTTTTTACAGACCGCCGCCATATAGCTGGAATATTGCTGAGTGCGGGTAAAACTAAACTCTCTCACTCGCTTTCATGTTGTATTCATATGTATGGAGTCAAACCAAGTAGTATTTACAATAGCGGTACGGGACCACGTCCAACATAAGCCTCTATCTATGAAATAAAGCCTTTGTTAGCCCCTTATCACGTACCGCTATTGTACATACCACTTTTCGTTTGCACCCCAAATTTCCTGGTCACTATGACCGCGAGCCAAACACTTCCTGGTCTCGTGACACCATTGTGTTTACTTCTTGAGTGTTGATCAATACCTCTGACTTCCTCGGCCACTATGAACACTCCCTGGTCACTCGGTTATGTTGATCTCAGCGTAACAACTTAAAGTGAAGCTCCTATGATGTCTTTGGATTTCGTGATGAAGGCTTGTATGGCCTGTTGTACCCGCTGTTCTATGTACTTTTTTTCTCGTCCTCGCTGATGGCTGTGCTTTTACGAGACTTTGACCGGATCTCTCGTTTCATTTTGCAGTATTTAGTGAATTCAGAGAGGACCAAACGAAACTCTTCCTCTGAGATTTTACTGTCAGTGAGTGCGGTGGAAATACGGTCGTCTATTGTGTTTAACTTTGCATCGGCTAGGATTCTGATCTCATCGTGTTTCAATTAGCCATAAGGGTGGTGTCAACCCCATCCATGAAGTTGAAAGCTCTATGGTATTTCTTATATAATGCTGCCCGCATATCGCGGTCTTCTTCTAGTTGATGCTTTATGTCACATAACTGTTTCAACCGAAATCCATCTACGGTTTCCAGTGTTTTTGCTACTTCTTCTACGACTGGGTACAGCTCCATCCTGTGTGTAAATAAATATATTTTATAAGAGATTTTTAAATTGTGTTTTATTTAATTTTTGATCAGTGTATTTGAGGCTTATAAAGTTTAGATCCGTGTGCAGGAAAATAGGTGAGATTATAATCTTGGTCTATACGAAACCCATAGAGTTTTATTAAGGGGGTTATAAATCTCAGTAGGGGTTCCGATCCCAGTTGTATGACGATACGGCAACGTCGGCCCACATGTATGTCTTCCCAATGTTTTGTCAACCCAGGTAAAAGTTCTCGGTCTGAAACCTCAGTAAGTGTTCGAGAAAGACTTCTATGATGAGTGTGGTGTCTGGTTTCATAGTCATAAGATACATTAGGTTATTGGGTAAGTCGAAGTTTAACTTTGAAGACACGGTTGGAACTAACATGTTGCTCGTGTTATGTGGTATTTGTAAAACGTTTATATCATCAGAATTCGGAATGAAAGACGTGAGAAGGGCACCGTTGTTCTTAACTTCGGTGACATGCGTTTTTACGTCTAAAGAGAAATAAGGTGCGGTGAAGGTAATGTTGATCAAACATTCGGGCTCTTTAAAGTCTGCCAGCGACACCCGCTCATACACGTTGTCTTTCAAGTGTAGGACGTACAAGGTGTTTTTCTCACCAGGTAGATCGAACCCATACGTGTCTCCTAGATCGCCAAGCCTGACGTTGGGACGATCACTGGTCATCAGAGCAAACGCATTTCTGGTGTCCCCCGCCGTGATATTGCTGGAATATTGCTAAAAGCGGCGTAAAACCAAACTCAGTCAGTCAGTCAGTCAGAGCAAACATGATATTGGTGTTGTTTGGCTCACCGGAGTTTCATTCCTTTCACGACTTCGACTTCACGTGATGATGGTGGTTCACCGAGGTAGACTTGGATAACCAGCGTGGAATTATCCGGTAGATTTTCCAGGATGTTAACCACGCCATTGAATTCAGACACTATTTGCAACCCCACGTTTTGCGCCCCGGGTTTACTCGATAGTATGTAGGCTGCCATGCTCAAGACTGCGCTGATGATTACACTGCATCTCTGAGTCGGGACATAAGCCACGAGCAGGGTTCCGTTGTTCACGACTTTGTTTAGGTAGTGGTCTTTGTTTTATGTGAATCGAATCCACGTGTGTCCAAGAGGTCGGGGATCCCTACATTGACGCATTTTTTCAACCTCATAGCCGCTCCGGGGCCTTGAGCGCTAGTCATGATCGTATGTGCAGCGTCACGCTGAGGTATCCTATATTCACAGCATTATACTTTATATCTAAAACTGATATTGCCAATTCCGGGATGGTACCCCGAGTTAATCCCGCGTTGTACTGCCGCGATGAAAACGACTCGGTTCTGCCGTAGTTGTACTTCTCCGTTTTCACCGGTACGGCTATCAGCAACGTGGAAGGGCGTACGACTTGAATGTTGTCCGTCGTGCTCAGTTGATCGAGATGAATGCACAGTTTGAGGTACAGGACTAGGTCGGGTAACTTCGTACCCGTGATGGTGGTTGTAGGTTTTATTTCGTACAGCGATAGCCCGAGCATCCTCGCCAATGGTCGGCAGAGTCTCAAGGCGTTTATTCCGTTGTTGGTTAACACGACTGTGCCGTTTGAGTCATTCATTCTGAGTTCGGCCCCCATGGGTTTGAAGACGTCATCGCTTAGCAAGCATATGCTGTAGCAGCCATCGGTTATTAGTTGAGGACGCCACTGACGAACAGCTTGTTCTTGCTGTTGTTGATGTCAGTCCATCGTGGTAGGTAGGTGACATCGCAGAGTGCGACTTTGAGTTGACCCGACATGTTATCGATCACGTGCAGCAGCTGAACGGCCTCGCCGCTCGTTATTCCCGGAAGCGTCACTTACATCATATATCATACATTATATAACAATTCAACATGTACAAACCGGGAGTGGTTTACCAAAAAAAACGATAACGTAAGTGCCTCCGATTTCACACACATGAAGATCGTGGTCGACGTGGCTGGTTTATATTTCAGAGCCCAGTTCATCGATGTGTTCGAAAAGTATATGCTTTCGGTGATGAACGTCAAGGCAGTCCACGCATGGTTTAACAACACTATGCAGTTCGCCGTGTGGTGCGCGACGACTGGCTGTGGATTGACGTTGACCGACACTCGGCGTAATGTGCTGAGTAGGCCTGTGTTCACATTTCACGTTTACTACCAGATCAGGCATATCCTCAAGGAACTCAGCGCCCCACTTCCACAGGATAAAGCATGGGACGCAGAAAACAACCCATACGATCGACGGGCCTACGAACGTGTTTGCAACAAATTCGAACTAGTCCTGAAGACGGATTGGCGTTTACCAGGCCCGAACCATGGTTTGGGTAACCGCATCATTCACAATATGCCCCTTGTGGAAGCCAGCAAAAAGTTAAAAGATTGGGGTTACAAGTCGTATCATCACGTCACGACGAACGAGTGGAACGACGATTACATGGCTTTCGACGACAGCAAGGATTACCGAGTCTGGAGGTTCGAACAGGGGCCCGCAGACGAAAACGTTTATGCTGGACACATCGAAAGGGTTCACTCGTGCCGGTACCGAACGCTTGAACGATTCGATTCGAACGTATGTGTGGGCGCTGATGGGTGCGCAGGCACAAACCCGTTCCAGCATCGTGGGTGCCAGGACTGCTTACGATGCACAGAAACAGCTCGTGTCCAACATCGAGGATGCCATCGCCACCCCGGTCGATCTGCCGAGTGCCATCCAACGCTACCAAAACGTGTTGGAATATGCCCAGTCGAAAGTCGACTACTTGTTTGACGTTGGATTGTATATGGCCCTGAGCGACATGCAACTGAGAATAAGCAAAGTGGTGGGTTACAACAACGAAATAGTCATCGCCACAGCCAATCAAAAGTTGGGTATCAACCCAGATCTGAACCATCACACCTACGAGTACTGGTGAAACGGGCATAGTGGCATCACCCCATGAGCCCAGGGTTCGACCTGCACCCCCACAGCGCATTCCACCACACAAGGTAGCAGAAAATAAAGAACACTTCAAATGTAAAACAGCGCTAGTGGTCGGCAGGATCGCGGTCGGGGTCTGCCTCATTTGGTTAAAAATTCCTTAGCCGTGACGTACACCAGCCTGGCCACGGCGACGATGAACGCCCACAGGTTTTGACCGAGACACATGACCGTTTTCGACAGCGTGCTCAGCAGCCACGAGACGATGTTACCCATGATTCCCGGAAGCGCTTCAGTGGCTTTACCCGCGAGTTTAGCCAGGGCTTCACCGAGGTTTTTTTACCCAGTCTCTGATGTCACCGCCACTTGGTGGTGTACCTCCACCCCCTCCACCCCCCGTCAGCGATACGACCAGGGTCGATATGATGAAGCCCAATGTCGTAAGAACGGTTGCAATGGTAATACCTTGCTCCCGGAACAAAATTCGGATCCTGTAGGCCAACGTGATGTCCTGATGGAGGACATCTGGGAATGAAGCTGTTCTTCGAAAGGAGGATGCCACTTCCAGTCGGGTCGATCTTTCATCTTCCAGGTTGCGCAATCGTTTTTTGATGATGGTTCTCAGAGACTCGTCGTTTTGGACCTGACTGAGTTTGGTTTTTTCATGAGCGATATGTTAATCGATCTCATCCAGTTTTGCTGTGTTGTCCACGAGAGATCCGCGAATGGTTTGCATGGCCTTGTCCAGTCCTCGCAGTTCCCGAACGGTAAATTCGAACCCAGGCAAGAGTTTTTCGATGCTGTCCGAGGCGTCCCCGCCATTGCTGAGTTCGGCCCTGATGTCTTGCAGATCTTGGACGACTTTCGGGGGAAGCTTAGGCCATGCGCAACCGTAATCTAGGAGGTTTAATTCATCACAGATTCGTTGCCCACCATGGCGACTGGCCAGGGTAGCCAAGTCAAGTGGTTTTCTCGTGCGCGCATTCATGAGATCGACCCCCGGGTGAGCCCTCAATTGCAGCGTGCCATTCTTATCGATAACAAACTTGGAATAGTCTCGTCCCAATGGCTCGACGTAATTTCTATCTCGCCTCAATGCCTCGTAATAATCATTGATGGTCTGCTTTAGGAGTTCGTTGCCCAAGGTGAATGAGGTTTCCTCCTCACCGAACGAGTGGGCACTATTATTCCACAAATCGTCCATCTGGATGTCACCTTCGGCCATATTTTATTTAATAAACTTATATATTTTATGCATATAACAATGTCACAGTACGGACATTAAGAGAGCCTCAAGGCGTCAGAGCGGTGCGTCTGTCGGTGATCATCACCAACAATCCTAGCAAGATAGCCCAGAACCAAACGCTGTTAGTTTGATTCCCCAACCTGGGTGAGAATGACCCCATCGTACACGGCACAGTTCGACTGGCGTTTAATCTCACGCTGGCCTCCAACAACGATAAACGCGAACTCATGCGGAATGTCGGTCGTGCTATCGTTAAGAAAACCACCATCAAAATCAGCAGTAATGAGGTGTTGAGCATTGGTGACAGCGACATGTTTTACTGCTACATGGACCTCTGGAAAAGCGAGGGCGATCAGTAAAGGTATCAGTAAATCGACTCGGTTGCGTGTGGGGTACAGCTTCATGCAAGACCAGCTTGACAAGATCCTGGTGGGTGAAAAAGCCATCGCCGAGGCGTACGGGAACAGGTTCTGCATACCGCTCGACTTTGAGTTGCTCACGGGGCACGTGCCGTTTTACCAGGCTGCGCTGGGCGATAGGCTGGAATACGAGCTCGTGTTTAATGACTACAGCTCGCCCACCGCGACCCTGTTCACATATATACACTCTGCCATCATATGTCCAGGTGGAATAGATCATCTGTCCCTTCTTCAGATCTCTGGCGAGCTTGAACAAGTGATTTCTGTGCTTTGTCAGATCCTTGTTGATGTAGATATTGTCTCTTTTTCCTTTGAGCTTGAAGTTGTTCCTGATCACTTTGTTTCTGTCCCAAAAACTAACAAACTGCACCACTATGGTCCTGTTTTGTCGTCGCTGTTTTTTGCCCACGGGAGCGCACATCCTTAAGTACATCCAGCACATCTTGCTCAATATTTTCGCCGTCCTCTCCCTACTTGCAATTGGGTTCCTTGATTCCTGATATCCCTAAAGAGTACTGATCTAGCTCGTCAGTCTTGAGGTTGAGTTCGATTCTCAAATCACGTATCTCTTGCTTGAGAGGGGCCACAAGATCCTGTATTACCTCGTTCAGTGCTTCCTTAGCAACAGTCACAAACGATTCCCGAACTTCTGTTGTAGGGCCGGTAACTTGATTGCATTACTCATTTTCGTAGTGATCACATCCATGGAAGCATCACTGATGAAACAAATCAGTGTAGATGGGTAGGAGTGGCCCTGGTTCTGGTCCCTGTTACTTGTCCCGCTCTGTTGTTGTGTGGGGGTCACCATATTGGTTTGCTTCGTTGATCTCGGCGTACTGCAGGATCCAAACGAAAACACTACTGGTAAATAAAGCTGTAGTGTCGATTGAACCAGTGGTTTCGCGGAGTTCGGTGCCACAGAATCCAGTGATGAACCGGATGATCTAGTATGGTGATCTACCTTCAGTTGTTGGCAATCCATGGCCTGTTTTTCCATTGTCTTGTCATTTCTAGTTAAAATGTTTTACATTTAATTGCTAGTTTTAAATGGATATCTGTGGTACTCTAGTAGTTTTCCTGTTCTTCGTCAACAGGCTTTTATTTTCTAATTTTATTGATCTATAAGATAACTATGAATTGTTGTCGTCACGACATGGCTGAGGTGAGGTGAGGTGAAATTGGGTTTAAGGTCGTGCCTGAGAATATTTCGCTCATATGACGACGTGCATGCGTGTGTATGTGTATGTGTGGCTGCTTGTACTAGCCCAGACTTAAGCTGGTTTTAAAGTGCTAGCCCACTGAGATACCATGCCGCAGTGAAGCATGAATACCCCACTCAGACACATTATACTAACTCCGAGCCGACTAGTCCTTGTTGTACCCATTAATGCCGAGCGCCAGACAGGGACCAACAGGTACCATATTTTAACGTCTTTTGGTATGACGCGGTCGGGGATCGAACCAGCGACCTTCCGCTCTCCGGGCGGACGCTCTAACCACTACACCACGGAGGCGGTCCATGACATGGCTGAAATATTTCCGATGTGACGATTAATATTAACTCACTCACTATATCCTTGTTGCTTTTAAACATGTAACCTTCATGCACGCTTCGACGGAATGGACTTACGATCTATCTGTGCGTGAGCAATGATTGCGAATGCATGGTTTAGTAATGTATCATTCTTTTATTTATACTCTTTGTGAAAATTGTTCATTACTTTGCAAAATATATTCAGTAAAACAGGGGAACATGTTTTTAAAACTGAAGTAGTGAACTCAAAGTCAATGTATTCCGTAAGAGGTGAGATAAATTCACTCGTGCTTAAATAAACTAAAACACAGACTCAAAGCTTAATTGCATCGTGCTCACGCCCCAACACACATGAACTATGAGGGATCATACTTGCGTAAACATGAGCTGCAAGCTTTACTACTCTTAAGATTATAGGTAGCCACGTTTGTGTACATTTATTATGGCACATATGTGAATCAGATATCTTATGTATATTGTGTCATCATTGTTATTACAGAGTGTCTTCTTTCACTATTCTGTGAAGTCAAGGATATCGCACTCACAACATGTGGTCTATGGTTAGTCACGGATGATAACACCGCTATTTCACGGCTACAACACATGTGACATTGTCAAGAAAACGGCTATCAGCAGGTAAGTGATCATCGACAGAACGTTTTGAAAGGTGACATGACCATGGTACAATCAGAGGAACACTCTGAAGCCAGTGCCAACAAGTCTACAGTCCCTCACACCACATACATGGCTCTAGGGATACTGATACCCAAGGTAAGTGACAGTATTTCTCAGTTGAAAATATATTGCGTCTTGAAAGATGACATGACCATGGTACAATCAGAGGAACACTCTGAAGCCCTTCGGAAGTCGTGAACGTTATTTTCCTAACAAATAACAAATATTGCCGTATGCTGTTGTCGTATTTGTCTGTTGATTTACCCGTCTTGATCACGCTTATGAAGACATTTGTTTGGCAGGCAAATACCTGATACCACTGAATATTAAAATACACACCACTTTTCGTTCTTCATCAATGTTCGTGGTATTGATATTGACACTATGAATATCACTGCATATTAGTGTAGAAATTATATAATACTACTTGTAAAAACGATATAATCTTTCCCTGTCGTGAAAGCGACTGCATAGTAAACAGGTAATGGAACATCATTGATGGGCATATTCACAGAGCTTATTTTGTGGATACTGTATATTCAGACTGTATCCCAACAACGTGATTTTGTGCTTAATGCTGATATCAGCGAAAATTACATATCTCTTGCGAAGGAAACGATAACAAACATTTTTCAATATATTTTTAAAACTAAGTATTCCTATTGTATCAAAACATACTTGAGTGTTCCCCATATTCCAAACCAAACGTATTCGGGAACATTTGATGAATTGAGAAAAAAACGTGCACTTGGCCAAAATGATGTTACGTCCCGAAGCACGGAATGCATTTGCACGACACGTTAGGATCGCAGCAACAAAAGCACACAAAAGAAATGCCACGTTTGACAGCGACTGAGAGAGAGAGAGAGTCGTTGAAATTATCCAATAGGGAGCAACGCACACGGACATCGCCAGAAGGATGCGCACGCATAACCGTCACAAGGTTAATGCAGCGATTGCGTCAAACAGGTCCGACAAAGACTGGCCGAGAAGCGGGAGACCACGCCTATTGGAGACCGTCACATCCGGGTACTTCATCTCTGGAGCCGCTTTACCACGGCGACGTTAACGGCAAGGACGGCACTGGGACACGTGATAAGTCGACAAACCGTGTACAGGAGACTGCAGGCACATGGTATTCAAGCACGCCGATCCAACCACCGCCGCAACGTCATCCAACATTTGACGTCATCAGCCCGTAGACGTGTACTGGCGTGTATGGACGCTCACGGTGGACATACGCGGTACTAAAGCGACTTTGTGACGTCTGTTGTGACATTTTTCACACGTGCCTCGTCATGTGCGTTTTAATGAAATTTTTATTTTGGACCCCTCACGTCGTTACAGGCCTGTCCTACTGAGTGTAAAGGATTGATTGAAATGCATTTTTGTACATGAGTTTTAAAAATAATCCTCAAATGACATATACAAATACATATACATGTCTACGACTGCCAATTTCATTTTCGCTTTCGCTCGGTCAGATACCATAGGGGACCTCTTTTCGTATAATTCGTATGTTATGAGACATCGTGTAGTATTCTCTATGAGTTAAATAAATTTATCTTTCACAGTGAAAGAATCATTGCTTGTCTCGTGCAACTCTTTCAGAAACTGGAGACCGTATTGATTTTTCCATCACAAGGGATAAGTATTTTAATGTCAAAACAGTGAAGCATCTTTTTAATGTCAATTATCATTTAATTATTGAATTTTTACACGAAATAGAATTACTCGATAAATTTTGATGATATGTTTTATATATAGATCTATATTGTATTAAGGGTAGTTTAAATTAGCAACCTAGCTTGTTAGTGGCTGTATCCTCACAGGAGGTTAAAGTATTGTAAATTTATTGTCCTCCTGTGGGGGTACGTTTGTCCCAAAGCATTCAAGATAAATTTATAATTACCATATTTTTTAAACGTAGTATTTTTGTAATTTTAGATTATGGCTAGTTTTGACTACAATCGCCAACAGTTGAAGGGATGGTGTAAATCCAGCTGGGGTCCATGCAGGTAGCAAAGACACTCTAAGTCCCCATGGTCCCTAGTATGGTGATCTACCTTCAGTTGTTGGCGATCTATAGCTTGTTTTATATATTTCATCGTCCTCTATAGTTAAAGTATTTAGATTAAATTACTAGTTTTAAATATATATCTGTGATAGTCTAGTTGGTTTTACTGTCTTTTGTCGACAGATATTTTTAATTTGTTTTCATCGCTATATGGCTGTAATATTGCCGATGCGATGTAAATTTTTATCTCACTCACTCACTCACTCAGAAACTGGAGTGATTGTTAAATGTACAGAATCAATGTTAAGTACGTGTTTGATATAACTTTCTGAATGACATTGTGATTGTTAAAAGTTTCAGTTTCATGAAACAATTAAAAGTCTGCCTTTTATTTGAACGTTTACCGCATTCATAGCAGGAGCCCACGATCCAGTTAGTTACAACAAATATCGCAATGATTATGCGGCCAGAGTTGGGTGTAGGTTAAAACAGGAAATGCGCTGAAACCAGCGTTGTTCATATTGTTTTGAACGTGTTTGATAGTAAATCTTATTTGTATGGCATTTTCTGAAGACAATGCCCGCATGCTGATGCCTTATTCTTGTGTTCGATCTTTTTTCGCTCACGTGTATTTGGTTTGTGTACTTACCTCATCCAACTAAAGCAATATTTCTAACGGTGGTGATATTTGTGCAAGTATAAAGCATATGCCATTATGGGACAGTTACCTTCAGATAAATGAAAAGTTTGACTTGATAACTGGCACTGGAATCTGTAGTGCATTAAATCTGTCTGTTATAACAGAACAACATACGTGTAACCTTGGCAATACAATTTAGGGCCATCCATTTTTGTTTCCTAGATGTATATATTTGATAGCCGTCACGAGTTCGTGATATGACTAAATATTCTGCTCAGTGACGGCTGAGCTCATTCAGTGTGCCCACCCCTGGTGACGTCGTCTGTAGGATGTGTTCTTCTCGGGGCCCTGCAGGTTGTAAGAGTTGATTATTTAATGAAAACCATTTCTGTTGCAACTGTGTACATTTTGGTTCATTGAACATAAGAATATGATTCAGAAGAAGATTCGCATGGACATTTGATTTGCGAAAAGGGAAGTTTCTGGAGTGTGAACAGGTTGCAGCTCCTCAGTGAAAGGCAAAGTTAAAGTAAGTGTCAGTTGAAATTAGTAATTATTATTCATTATGCGCGGTGTTCGATATCAACTGTGAAAATGAAATCACAAAATGTGAAAACTAAAACAAAATGGCCGTACAAATTTAACCTTTGCTGAAATTAAACAATTTTAAACTCTCGCTAGAGAATCAACACACACACACACACACACACACCGCGCGCGTTTTCTGATACGATTATGACATGCAGGATGGTTGTTGTATTAGATTGATCTGTCACTTGTCATCCTCTTATCAAAACTCACATCACGCCTTTCAGTTGTTCAGCAAAAATGGTATTCAGCGCAGGTTCTCATTGGTAATATGTGTACGAGGGACAGTCAAAAGTAGTCGGCCTGACCTAGTAAATGATACAAATGCAGCTGTTTTATGTTTTATTTTTCTACATATTATCTGTCAACCTCAAGCAAATTGGTTTTGCTACGTTCCAGCCTTACGATCCCCATTTTGTTTGACATTTTATCTTGGTACCCCAAAAGCGCAAAATCTGCAATAAATGCACCACAAACTTCAGGTAACAAAATATGCAAGAAACATTTTTGTGTGTTTGAGATAGGTAGACGTCCGCTAGAATCAAACTGAGATATTAAAGTGCATAAAAAAGCAATTTGAAAGTACAATCGCTTGTTAAAGTGATTCTTCCTTCATGTTTACTGAAACAGCTTGTTTTGGAGACACTACCCACCCCCGTTCAGACGACGAAATCATAAGGACATAACTTATTCTAATGTTTTCACTTTTTTTTCACACATGATGCTAAAGGTTCAAAGTAAATACTGAATGGTCACACAAGTGTCAACTCTCAGTATATTGTAAACAGGGCCAGCTTGAATATCTGGACACAATGTTTTTGAAAGACTAAATGGGGGGGTCCTTAAAAGAAACAGCCCCCGACTAAATATGAATCAAGCAATCCAAAGCTTTGACTCTTGATTATGACGGGAAGTCATCCAATACTATACTAACATATTTTATATGACATTATATGAGGGCATACCATTATCCAAGAGTTACTAAATGACGGATGGTTTTCATTTTCTGCATTTTTTCTAGAAATATTATACCCGAATGTGTTGTGATGACTTATATCTCGTTAATCACATTACCCACATATGTGAATTTTTTTATACGGTTTTGGTAATGATTCAAACAAACTAAAATGGAACCTCTTCAAACATTGGACATCGAGAATATAGTTAGGCCGACTACATTTTGACCGACCCTCGTATACCTGTATGGCGGGGAATGCAAATGACATGCTGTATATATACGCAGCTCAGCTGAGATGAGATAATGTTACACATATGCTGACAGACATTTTGATAAAAATGAGACAGGTGTTAATTATCTATCTCACGGGCTGCTACGTTAAGACCCTGCTGCACATACATTGTATGACAACTCAAAATAGCAGATTAGTGGAAGACAAACAAGATCTTTCCATCGCTTGACATGAATTGTTTTACTCTCCATTGTTTGTTCAAGGACCAGTGTGCGAAACAGATTTCAATTCCTGCTAACCAGTCGGCTAGTTATGCCTGAAAGTTACTAGCGCACAAGATAATTCACTAGCCTGACATTTGAATGTAGAAACTAAGCAAAAGATTACAAAAAGGTAAAATACCATCAAAAACAAATAAGAAAACACATGTCTGAATTTGAAGTATTTAGAAAAGATATTGCTCAGTCTTAACTTTTATGTAATCCAGGATGTGAATGAACTGGTTCAACTTTACAACGAAACTCTGACTAATGTTCTTCAGAAACATGCCCCAGTCGTTACAAAGCAAGTGAGTGATCGAAAAAGCTCTTACTGGTATGATAAAATGTGTTCTGAAGGCGAAACGTAAACGTCGCATAGCTGAACGACAGTGGCGAAAGTCTGGCATTGAAGTACATCGACAGATCTACAGGAATGCTAGGAATGATCTCAAACCGGATTATTCGTACAGCAAAAGTGGAAGTGACTACAAATGGGATAAAGGGAATGGAAGGGAGCCATGACATCATGTCTCTTAATATATGCTGTTTGTGCCAAGGAAGGGCATCCATTGACAAGGTGTTGGACGGTCTCTGTAAATTCATTACACAGTCGGCATTTCATATTGATATTTTTCTTTAAGAATCACATTTTGGTGATTAAGAGTGAGAAGTGACTGGTGCAGAGCAGCAAAAGGAAGCCCTCAGTTTCACATTTAAGACCAGCCGACTTCATCCAGGTGAAGGAGTCGGTTACGTCTATTCTGTTCCGCACACTGCATGTACACACACGATGCAATGGTTTTCAGAAAGAATCTCCACAAATGACCGACTCTGAGCAGACCTGGTGAATAACTTCACCTGGTTTACTCCCATCGCTGCAATGCCGTCCAGCAGTACATCGCCATCAACAAAATCAACCTCAATTTTCAGATTCTGTCCAACAACCTCGGCACGCTTAAAATAGCTGTGGAATTCCTTGCTTTCAGCATGATTCTTGACATGCATCACCAGAGGATCATCCGATAAATATATATGTGGAAAGGTACACAAAAGAATTCTATAATGAAGAGCCGCCACATTAATCAACCCCCGACCTCCAAAATTGATTGGCATATATAAACGGTTAAGAGAGGAACAAGGGTGGTGGGCTCTGTTATCAGACATCATGCTTCTGGTCAGGCGGTCAAGACTCTGGATGTCTTGTTCTGTCCAATCAATTACTCCAAAGGAATAGGAAAGGACTGGCACAGCAAAAGAATTGGTGGCTTGGACCTTGTTTCGAGCAGTTAGCTCTGAGCTCCAGATTTTCTTTATGCGAGATTTATACTCGGCCTGAAGTTGTCTTGAATTTGGGCACTCTGGAGCTTGTCTCGAACTTGCATTCCAAGATTGGTGTAGGCCTGATCTTCCACAAGATGTTCAATATTATTATTATATTTTACAGATTAAAGATAGTATGCAGCAGAGTGGGCTCGAGGATCCTGGCACAGTCAGGGCTGCTAAGGCTCACCATCAGCTCAGGGCCCTTGGCTCCTCTACACACGCAGCCCAGACAGTGAATAGGACTTCTCCCAGGAAACACTGCCTAGTCGAACCCACCAAGAACTTTCCGGAGAATATGTAGACTCCCAGTTTTGAGCCTAAAATACTTACGCAAAATGGATTAGCTTGAGTACAGAGCAGTCATAATGTTTTTTGGTCCTTGAGGGCCATTGGCGAGGCACATTGAAGAGCGACAGCAGTACGGGAGATTTATTGTCAGAGAATGTTAGTTAAATGCAAATTCACTGAAATGAAACCTCTGTATGCAATAAAAATTCCATTACCATATTGACTCCCAAACACACCACGGGGATTTTAGGACATTATAACACAGAGGTCCTAAGTATGGCGTGGCGTCTTTTAGAGGGAAAACTTAAATTTAAAGGAACTTCAAAGGAAAAATTATATGGCGGAGTTGTAGGCCAAATGGACAGTAGCTTGTGTTTCAGACCCTGTATTTGATTTGGTGTTTTGTTTTAATACTGAAGTAAACCTCCTCACTGAAAATATATACGCGTGATTGTTCAGTTATACAGGGTACTATACTTATGTGTATCATTTCTAAATGCCATTCAAAGACCTATTATACTTTCATTCAAAATGTGATCTGGGTCTAGTTATCTTAGCTGCGTACAGAATCAGAATACTATGACGGTATGGTTATCACGTGTGCATATGTGTGCATGTTTTGTGTGTCACTGATACTTTTCGTTGCTATTTGAGCAAGTTATTAAACAGTCCGTTAGCGCAGGATCCAGTACGACCGCAGAAAGCCACAAGCTTCGAGTCAAACCTGGCCTATAATTGACACGCCAGAGCTGATTACAAATGTAAATACTGATACACGTAAAACTTGTAATTGTGTTGATAAATATCACGATCCCGCCTCGTCGTATATCATCGACTGGTTTGAAAGAGCTCATCTCATCAAATGTGCAATGCCCACGCAAATCCGTACCTAGGCTTTGCAGACAATATGTTCAGCAGGTAGATACGTTAATCAATAGGGACAAAACTACTCTCAACAAAAAAATAATATACAGACTATATATATATATATTGCAGATGTGTACAAAATATTCCATTAACGATTGCAGGTGAGAGACAAACACAACCCTCGTACACAGTCATGTCAAAAGTTTTGTATACGCACTTTCTTCATAGCAAAATTAAGAGACACAACAGGTAGTTACCCTCACTGGTATTGTGTCACTGAGAAGATGTATCTTTAAATAAAAGTGTTTGTTTCAATTGTTTGGTTCCCGAATTGTTTTTCCGAATGTTAAGTTAAGTCAAGCATATACAACAGGTAGAAATTATTAAGTTACTAATTCTGTTATCAAACGATTATACCGTTCGAAGGAAATACACGCAATATTAATAAAATAACTCTTTCTTGTTCATTTACTTTGATGCGCCTTTGGCATTACTGAAAATATTTAACAGATAACGCTGGGAAATGAAAACAAACCCATTTTGCTAAACATTTGCACAAAGAGTTCCTAAAGGACAGTTTTAATTGTAATCAAACACGCTTGCAATTCGAATTAATTGAAGTCATATGTTCTAGGTACTGGCATGTCTTCGAAGGAATGTATTGCTGATAGCAAACCTCACTTCAGTTACTCTTGGTGTTACAATAGGACTGCTGTGCCGTCCCTTCTAAACCCTTCTCCTGATGTGGTCAGCCTTATCTCATTTCCTGGGAGATATTTTTCAGAATGTTGAAGATGCTGATTCTGCTCCCTTGATGGTGACAAGCCCTTGTTACTGGTAATAGAATATTTCTTTGTTTTTACTTCCGCCACATCCACGTCGTCCACCTGCGGTGGGTAAACCTGATGGTCAAAGCGTCCTATCGTCATACTTATGACCCGGGTCTGGATTCCCACATGGGTACAATGCGTGAAGCCCATTTCTGTGTTCCGACGCGATATTGCTGTTGAATACTGCTAAAAGCGGAGTAAACCATACTTTCGCTCACTTTCCGCCTATCAATTTCTGTAGTTGTGTCACTGTACATAGAATGGCATCTTTGTTCATTAAAAGGGATATGAGTTCCCCAACATAAACCGTTCTGTTAACCAGTAAATATAATTCACCAACGCCTGAGATTAACCATGTTTGTTGATTTACTGGTGAAGGACAAAAAGGCGGTGAAATGATGTTATATATGGATCTGTTTGACTGGCATAAAAGTAGTAAAAGAAAAGTAGGATACTTTATGGAAAAAGTCTATACATGTGATACTGCTGTCGTCAAGCAAGAGGACTTATAGACTAAACAGGGATTAAACAAAAACGTCATGGTGGTATGCATGAAAATGATTAACGACAAATATGGATATTGGTAAATAATGCAGTAACAACTGTTCGTGAGGCGGAACAAAAATACTGACGTGATCGCTGTAGCCTTTTATCTGTCTATGAGTTCATTGTAGGCAGATAGGATGAGATATCCTTGGTTTCTGTTGGATTAGGGTTTGTGTCAGCGGATTTGATCTGCTTTGCAAATTGTATTTTGTGCAGTCTGGGGTTTTTCGATAATACTTCTACATTGTCCCACCTGATGTGGTCAGAACAGTTGATGATGTCTGACATTTATTGTGTGTCATGATTGATAATGATTATCTACTGAGAACAACATACCAAAGGAAGTATTAATTCTGTCACATCCATTCTTACTTTC